>NW_027635787.1:0-64837 GCF_903797595.1 Erithacus rubecula | reverse complement strand
GAAACCCATTTTTTGGAAAATTGGACTATCCCCAGAAATCATTTTTATTGTCATTGATAAAAAAGGTCAAGAGTTTAGGGTGAGGAAGACTCGCTTTACTTCCTCCTTTTAAGACCCCTCCTCATGAAAACAACTCCAGACTTAATTTAAGAAATCAATCACGCATGCTTAATAGCTATTCAATCTAATTACCATAGGAAGTGGGGGATAGGAGGGGTTATTATTATGAATATGTATTTGTTTGAATCCTTTGCTAATAAATAGACTTTGTGATCACCTGTGATTTTGCAGTGTGTATTAGAGGATTACCTCAGCTGGTGCCCAGCACTGAGTAAATATGCACTTTCTAACTTTAAATTGTTAGAGAGTCTTTTGTCCGTCACAGTTGAGTATCGGTATTTGACCAATACTCTTATTTTGGTAATTCACAGATGTGTCACACTGGCCTCTTGTTTCCATGGGGCTCCACAGTGTCACAATGGACATTTGGTTCCATGGGATCCTCCACTGTTACAGGAATCCTTAGTTCCATGGGGACGTGTAGTATCACAATGGACTCCTTGGTTCCATGGGGCTGTAAAGTGTCATGACAGTCTCCGTAATTCCAAGAGGCCCTGCAGTGTCACAACAGACCATTTATTCCATTGAGCCCCACAGTGTCACTATGGATTCCTTGGTTTCATAAAGCCCTCAAATGCCACAGTGTCCCTTTTGTTTCACAAAGACTCAAAGTATAAAAATGGCCTCATGATATGCAGGAAAGACTCTCTAACTCATGAGAAATGAGGGTTACAAAGTAGGTATACATTTATTCACCTCTAAGGGCACAGGGATAACTCCTCCTAAAGCATGCACACCAAAACTTCAAACTCCTGTTCTATTTATTCCCCAGCAGCCTAGGATTGCACAACACGCCTAATAGATATTCCTGTCCTAGCCTCTCCTAGTTCCACCTACTCACGCTTTGTATTAAAATGAACCAAAAATCCTTTTGTGCTTGCACCTCCACAGTTCAGGGGGCGTCAGGGGTCTCTGATGAAAGCTTCCAAACTCTTCATCACAATTGAACTTTTCAACTTTGTCTCTGGAACATGTCTTAGCCCTTTGGGCACATTCCAGACCTTGAGATTAGTTTTTGCTGGTTTAGGGTTTTGGATTTTTCACTTATCATTTATCACTTGTAGTCTTGCACCCTTCACTCTGTTTGCAAGTTCTGGCTCCATTTATCACAAACCAGTCTGCCTCTCATCCTAATTTTTGCAAGCATAGTAAATGTCAGGCATTCTTCATTGTCTTGGGTTTTGATGAACTCCTCAATTCCGTCTCAGTGTTAGCTTGGAGTTCTGTAAAGGAGGAAGATTTCAAAGTGCACCTCATGACTTTACTTTACTCAAGGGATTTTTTTTTTTTTTTTCACTTTTCAGTTCATAGAGAAAGTGATAGAAGCATTCTTCAGTTACTCTTGATGCTGAATGTCTCCTCAGGATCTCTGGGCACACAGAAGAATGAGCCCCTTGATGACTGACCCTGTTTGGACAACCTGCTCCTCATCCCCAGCCTCACCGTGTCTGACATTCCCCACCTGGGTCTGACATCCCTGTGCCCTGCATCAGAACCTTGTCCCCTGAGCTCTGCAGCTGGGTGTCCCAGCTCATTGCACCATGTCCCACCTGCTCTCCTCAGGGCTCAGCCTGCACACAGGTACAGGAGAAGTTTTCCTCTTTGTGAGGACAGAATGGAAAAGCCTGAGCCGGATTCCTAAACAACAAACTCCACTCAGGAACCACATGCTCAGTATTGGCTGCTTGGAATGATGTCACCTTCCTCCAAGGCACAGTGTGACCAGAAATGATCTATGTAAGCAGAATTCTCTGTGTCTTCCAGCAGAATTCTCTGTGCCTGTCCTTTCCCTGGATCTCTGTTGCTGATGGAAGAAGCTGGTGCCATTCTCAGATTTAACTTCTTTGTTGAATGCAAACAGATGCTCCCAGGTGTTTTAAGCAGGTGCTGCTCAATGTTTATGCAAAGCTTTTGTATCCTCATGGAACCAAGGACAACTATGACAGTTCAGAGCCTCAGAGAAATAAGGCACCATTGTGACACTGAGGGGAATTATGGAATCAAGGAGACCATTGTGACACAGCGAGGCCACATGGAACCAATGGTCCATTGTGACAACGCAGGTCCAAGGAGACCATGGTGATACTATGGGACCTCAAGGAACAAAGGGGCCATTGTGACACTCAAGAACTTCATGGAACCGAGAGTCCAGTGTGACATAGCAACGCCTCATTGGATCAAGGGAACCACTGTTGACGTCACAGAAACTCAGGGGGCAATGGTGACACAGCAGGGCCACATGGAACCAAGGAGACCTGTGACATTTAGGAATGCTATAGAACCAAGGGTGCATTGTGGCACTGCAGAAACAAGCAGACCATTGTGACACTATGGAAGCTCATGGAACCTGGCAGCCATTGTGACACTCCAAGGCCCCATTGACCAAGGGAGACCATTGTGACACTCTAGAACATCACGGCACTAAGGGTTTATGGTGACACAGGATAGTCCCATGGAAACAACTGTACATTGAGACAGTGCAGATCCCAGGAGACCATGGTGACACTATGGAACCTCATGGAACCAGGGGCCATTGGGACACTGGGGCCCCATGGAACCAAATATTGATTATGACCCAGCAGGGCTGCATATAACCAATTGTCCATTGCAATACTGCAGATCCGAGGGACCGTGGTGACACTATGGCAGTTCATGGAACCAAGGGGCTGTTGTGACACACCAAGGCCTTGTGGTGCCAAGAAGAGCATTGTGGCAATGCAGAACCAAGGAGCCATTTTGATAGTACAGACCCAAATGGAACTAAGAGGCCATTGTGAAATTGTACAAGGGACATAATGGAGTCAAGGATAACACTGATACTGAAATGTGCTGGATAGAAATTTTTGAACACAGTTTTGAGTATTTGAAAGCAGATATTCTTTATTACAGCATGGTGGACACTCTGGTAATCCTTCATCCATCTGCTCCCTCAGGTCCAGCCCAGGAGCTCTGGCTGTGCCAGGACACTGCTGCATGCCCCCTGCACATTGCCCCTCTGGTCCAGGTACTGGGTTTTGCTTTGCCAGGGCATTCCTGGAGCACATTCCTGGCAGCAGCTCTGGAGGAGAGCAAAGCCTTCCTGCCCTGCCCTGAGGAGATCCCTTTGCTGATGGAGCTGCTGTGCTGGAGCCCAGCTGTGTCCCAGCAGTGCCCATGGCCTGTCCCTTCCTGTGCTCACAGCACGGACATGCAGCAGGACAGTGACCAAGTTGCCAGAGCACTGCGGCCTCACAGCCATAGAAGGTCTGGGAAGGAGACGGTGGAGTTGGGAAGAGCAGATGTGGGAAGAGCCAGGGCCAGTGTTCCTGGCTGTGCTGCTGTGCTGGAAGTCTCTTCCCTCCACCTCTGCTCATAGCCACTGCCCCTGCAAAGACAGGGAAGGGCTGAGGAAGGATCCCGGACAGACAGGAGAGAGCATGCACTTGCTTTTATTTAAATGCATGGGAAGAGACCTCTTGCACGTCTTTGTCTTCAAAAAAGAAAAGTAGATATTAATGTAGAAATGCAAAGAGCAATTTAGAGTATTTTGTACAAAACACAATGTAGAAAAATTTACCAAAGAAAAAAAATAAAAGGACAGATAAGAAAAAGAAAAAACAAGAGGTGGTAAAGAGTTAGTTTCTAAAGGCGCTGAAGAAGAAAAGAGAGCATTTAATTCTTCTGAAAATACAGAGTCATCAATTTTCTCAGGGCAGGCTTGAGCTCCTGGTTCCTCAAGCTGTAAATGAAGGGGTTCAGGACTGGAGGCACCACTGAGTACAGAACTGACAGGGCCAGATCCAGGGATGGATAGGAGATGGTGGGGGGCTTCATGTGAGCAAATACTGCAGTGCTGAGAAACAGGGAGAGCACAACCAGGTGAGGGAGGCAGGTGGAAAATGCTTTGTGCCGTCCCTGCTCAGAGGGGATCCTCAGCACAGCCCTGAAGATCTGCGCATAGGAAAAAAGAATGAACACAAAACAACCAAATCCTAGGGATATAGTAAAAGCAGAAGCCCCAAGTTTCCTGAGGTTGGAGTGTGAGCAGGAGAGCTTAAGGATCTGGGGGATTTCACAGAAGAACTGGCCCAAGGCATTGCCCTGGCACAGGGGCAGGGAAAATGTACTGGCCGTGTGTATCAGAGCATTGAGAAAGCCACTTGCCCAGGCAGCTGATGCCATGTGGGCACAAGCTCTGCTGCCCAGGACGGTCCCGTAGTGCAGGGGTTTGCAGATGGACACGTAGCGGTCGTAGCACATGATGGTCAGGAAAGAAAACTCTGCTGAAATGAAAAATGCAAAGAAAAACACCTGAGCAGTGCATCCAGCATAAGAGATGGTCCTCGTGTCCCAGAGGGAATTGTGCATGGCTTTGGGCACAGTGGTGCAGATGCAGCCCACGTCAGTGAGAGCCAGATTGAGCAGGAAGAAGAACATGGGGGTGTGCAGGTGGTGGTCACAGGCTACGGCGCTGATGATGAGGCCGTTGCCCAGGAGGGCAGTCAGGGAGATGCCCAGGAAGAGGCAGAAGTGCAGGAGCTGCAGCTGCTGCGTATCTGCCAGTGCCAGCAGGAGGAAGTGGCTGATGGAGCTGCTGTTGGACATTTGCTCTTTCTGGACATTCCACCCTGATGAAGGAGGAAAGACCGTGACAAATAAAGGGAGTTTTCCCACAGCAAATCAAGGTCCTTCTAACTGACTCTTTCCTGTGACGAAACACCTCCCCCTTTTCTGTGTCTCAGAGACCTTTCTTCACCTTGCTCTCTGGAGCCCTGATTTCTGTTGGCCAATGTTGTGTGAGGAGCCAGACCCTGAGGTGCAAGACATCTGGAAATCAGCCCTGACCCTGAGTCACTGCAGGGGAACAGGGAGGGCAGAGGCCAATCCTAGTATTTGAACTTGGACATAGAATCTTCTGCTAAGGCAGAGGAGATGCCTGGGTTAAGGGATGGGGATAAGAGTGGTTAGAATGAGAGATTGTGCTGCACAGAGGGGAGAACAAAGTTCAGTGAGACAGGAGGACTGTTTGAGGCTTAGTGCAGACTAAGGAGAGCTGCTCTGTCCGTTCAACCAGTCCCAGCTGCCCTGGTTTTGCACCATTCTGAGTTGCAGTCTTGTGTTACCCTGGAGAGCCAGAAGACCCTACTGAGAGCAGAGGCATCCCTGACACACAAAGTGGCTCCTTCCTTTCCGTAAATCAGGGAGAGTCAGCTCGTTCCCAGCCTCCCAGCCTGCCCTGCCCAGAGCTCCCGGGGCACAGGAGGTGGGACACCCCATTGCTGTGCTCAGTCTGCACAGGAGGAGCCCAAGGGCTGGGCCTGAGCCTGCACCTGGAACTGCCATTCTCGGAGAGCCCATCAACAATGCCAGGAGCACCTGGGCAAGGCAAGGAGAGGGAGAGCTGGCCCTGAGGAAAAGCCTTTCCCTGGCCAGCCCTGCACAGCCCCTCCCAGGCAGCACCAGGGCTGGACAGTGACCCTCAGGCCCTGGTCAGCAGGGAATGGCACATGGCAGGAGAGATGCCCTTCATGTCTGGTGCTGCTTTGCTGGCCCAGAAGGGCACTGAGGGACCTGAGCCCCAGGGCTGAGGGCTGTGCTGTCTGGGAGGGGACACCTGAGCTGTGCTGCTCAAGGCAATGTCTGCACTGCAGGGCAGGGCTGACAGGTGCCACATCTGCCCTGCAGCAAGGCTTCCCTCAGCACTGCCTCCCTCCCTCCCTCCCTCCATTCCTGCCCATGGCTCTGCTACTGCAGCTGTCCCAGCCTCAGCTGTTGCTGTGGCCCTGGGCTCCTTCCCTGCCAGAACTGCCAGAGCCCAGCCCAGCCCCTAGGCCAGCTCTGCCCTGCAGCTGCTTGGTGATGCAGGGATTAAAGAAAAGCTCCCCAAGGCCTGGGCACCATGGAAAGGTGATGCTGGATGGATCTGGAGGCTGGGAAGGTGGAGGCACCTGTTGAGGGTCCCAGAAAAACTCAGTGTGGTGGTTTAAGAGCCTTGACCCCTGCTCTACCATGCACAGCTGAGTTTCCTTTGTCACCAAGCTGAGCCTGGGAAAAGTGGGAGAACAGATTCAGGAAAGAAGAGACCCAATCACGAAACCCCTTTCCTGAATGAGCTAGGAAATATCCTCTCAGAAGTTGCCTGAGCATGAGTAGGAGCTCTGAGCAGGCCTGACCCACACTGCACCCTATGTAAAGCAGCAGGACCTGCCCTGGCAGGAGTCACTCCTTGCACCCACAGCTCCCCTTTGCCATGCATGGGGAGCTCTCAGGCAGGCTGAGAACTGTCCCTGGCAGGTGGCACATGCCCTGAGCTGGCCAAGAGCCCTGAGGGCTGCAGGAGCTGCTCTGCAGGACAGCCCTGGGCAGCCCTGACTGCAGCCCCAGCTTCAGCCCCTGCAGCTGTCCCTGGCAGCAGGAGCCATCCTGCCCTGTCCCTCTGACCATGCCCAAGGCAGCCCTGCTCTGCAGCACATCCTCTTCCTCTTCCTCTGCCACAGAGAAACTGGGAGAGTCCTCCTGACACATCTCCCAGGCTGTGGGCTATGCTGGCTCCAGGAGATACCTCCAGGAGCACAGGAGACATTGCCCTGCACCCACAGACTCACCATGTCCAGGGCTGTGAAGATGCTTCCCCAAGTGCAGTCTCAGCTCAATGTCTGCCCAGTCCTGATTGCCTTTAGCTTGTCTGTGCCTGGCTCCTGTCCCCTCAGTGCCTGCAGGCAGTGCCCTCAGCCCTGCTGGGCTGGAAGAGGAGCTTCTCCTATGCAGAAATGACTTTTTGAAGCTTTTCTTGGTTGGGCTTGGGAGCTGCGTCTGTGCCAGGAGCCCAGCTGAACTCTACAGCACAGACAAAGCACAACAAATTTAATGACCCTCTCAGGGCTTTTTTGCTGTTTACATCAGACTCAGTTCCTCAGAGAGTGTTCAAAAAACTTCTCAAGAACTCAAAGTCAGATTGAAACTCCAAAGTTTCTTGAAGTTTTAATGGGTCCCACTGAGGGACACAACTGACAAAGTGTCCTAGGTTCCAGTTAGAACAGAACACTGGTGGCAGTGATGTCTGGCGGGGACAAACAAGGGAAAGGTGTCTCTGATGCTGAGCAAACCTGGATGTGTTTCAGGATACAAAGGGCCAAGGGCTGAGCCCCAGCCCCTGGCAAGGCACATTCTGTCCCTCCCTCATTGCTCAGAACTCTTCCCGGGCCACTGGACTCAGGGGATGTGCAATGCCAAGGGCAGGACCATGCGGCAGCCCCTGCCAGGCTACTGAGCAGGGACAAGGAGGCAATGAGGCCCCAGCACAGCAAGGTTCGCTTGTCTCCTGCTGGCCTCAGGCCCAGGGCCAGCAGCCATGGCCCAAGTGCTGCAGAAGTTGGTTCTGGCAGGGCCTTTCAGCTGCTGCCCATTCCTGTGCCCTCTGCAGCCCAGGCTGTTCTACGGTGTCCATGCCCTGCGCCTCTGTCCCTGCAGGCTGTCATCATCCCCTGGCTGCCTCATCTTGCTGGCCCTTCTTTGCTGACAGCTGTGTGTCCTGCCTGCCTCTGCCTGGCCACACAAAGCCTTGGGCTGCTACAAACTTCTTCTGGAAGACATGTTGCACCATAGCACTGCCCTGGGACAGAAATTCTATTTTCTTTTTTCCCAGTCTGGGCCTCCCCAATTGTACTTCACATTGATTTTCTTTTTCCACCTGTTCTCTGAGTAACTGATCCACCATCTCTGAAACTGCCCCTCAATTCCTTCCAGGGATCTCTTTTGCTGTCCTCAGGCTCCCCTCATCTGAGCACTAAGTTCCTTTGTCCCTACAGAGTGCTCATATGCCTGATTCCATGGGCACCTGGATATGTACGACAGTTATTTTCTATAGGAATGAAACTACAGAACCCCAGGGTTTTTAAGGTGGATCAGTTAGTCACCAGAGGCCAAGGCAAGCCAGACCTCTATGTTCTTGCAGCTTTTGTCTGAATGCAACCCTTGTATATTTGTGGAGTTCTGGAGGTGGAATTCCATTTCAGCCATGAGTGCTTGGACCAGAATGACAGCTCTTCTCCATGGGAAGGAAAGGACAGAGCCCCAGTGTTTCAAAGGCTGATTGGAGGTGATACCGAAATAACGAGAAAAAGAACTAATGTAGATATAGCAATAGCAGTAGTTATGCTAAGGCTTAGAAAGCAGCAGTTCACAAGCAGGCCCTGGGAAACAGGCCTGGGAAACAGGCCTGGGAATGTACTAAGAACCACAAACTAATAACTAAAGGATCTAGTAGAGCATGCAGAACACAATGAAATAATAAACGATAAAGGTTAATGTATAATCAATGATAAAGGGTTCTGGTGGTGGGAAGACAAGCAAGGGGGATTAAAGGAGGGTAGCCTACAGTTTTGAGTAGACAAGCATGTAGAAGTTATGACTATTAGGAATAATATCTACAAGATTTATGTAGCTGTATTGTCTTGAAGAATGTGTACTTCTGTACGTAGACCACTTTGTAAAAGGATATGAAAACCTGACGAAAAAGGGGAACTGGGGGCTCTGACTTTGGACGCTAGTCCTCAGACCCCAGGGCCCTCAATAAAGCACCGCACTAAACAACCTAGTTGTTTCGTGTCTCTCTGTCGGGCAACAGTTTTCTAGCGACCGTGGCAGGACTACGAGGGCTGCTGGGGCGGTTCGCGTTCTGATCCACTCCACGCCGGCACCGAGTGATTCTTGGGGAGTCATCGGTTCGTGCCTGACCCCACGCCTGTCGGACAACTGCAGGAGGTAAGCCCGAAGGTGCTTTATTTTTTTGGTATTGGGTGCCTGCCTGTAAGACGAAGCATCAGCTCTGCTGGGTTCAGCTAAAGACATCTTGGGTAAAGCCTAGGCGCCGGCTGTAAGACGCAGCGAAAGCTTCGCTGGTCCGGCACTTGTTCCCCCGTGGCGTTGGAGGGTGACAAGTAAGTTGGTTGGTTGGTTGGTCTATCCTTCTATTTGCATAGATTTTCTTTCTTTTCCTGTCTATTCTGTTTGGGAATGATGCCTTTGAAAACATTTAAAACTCTAGCAAGTTCCGGGATAGAAATCCTGGACGATTCGCCTTTGGGCTGTTTATTACAACATTGGAATGTGGGAAATTTTGGTCAAGAACTAAGTAAAAGGAAATTGATTGATTTTTGTAATAATGTATGGCCTTTATATGAACCCGATGGTATGCAATGGCCTAGGAATGGTACACTGAATCCTGACATTATTACACCTTTGATGCATTTTCTACAAAGTAATGAAAAATGGGATGAAATACCGTATTTAGACCTCTTCTATTATTTGAAAGATAAACCGGAGTAGCAAAAGGATCATGGTTTTGAAAACATTAAAGGTGAATTGTGAAGGATGTTAGGGATGGCAGAAAGAGAAGGAATGCTTGGTTAGGTTTTCGGAACCTGAGGAGGATGTTTCTTTGTTGGTAGCCCCTAGTGCCCCTCCGATGGAGGAATGTGACTTTGGAGAAAGTATGCCAGAGGTAGAAAAGGAGGATCAGGAAGCTAAAGAAGAAACCGCAGATATACCACGAACCCCCTTATGTGAAAGAACTCGGAGAGGGTGGTGGGAGGTAGAAAGAAACAAAAAGGAAGAGGGTGCACATTTAATGGTTCCGCTGCGTGAAGCAGTTGGGTCGCATGGGGAACAAGTCATAGTGAAAGTTCCCTTTTTTCCGAATGATTTGCTAATCTGGAAACAATCAGCGGGGGCGTATCGGGAGGATCCTGAACGAACTGTGCAGGTGGTGAAGATGGTAATTAAGACTCAGAACCCAGATTGGAATGAATTACTAGTTTTGTTAGACATAATAATGGTTTCTACTGAAAAGGAAATGGTGTTTAAATCTATGACAAAGAAAGCACGAGAAATAATTAGGTTACGGCTTGTGGATGGTACAGTAAATGATTTAGTACCTAGGGAAGATCCAGAGTGGGATCCCAACTCGACGGGCGGGTCTTGGAACTTAAAGCTTATCAGGAATTGTTAACGGAAGGAATAAGGAATGGAATACCAAAAACTTTGAATTGGTCTAAGTTGTATTCAGTCAGGCAGGAAAAGAATGAGTCTCCGTCAACCTTTTTAGAGCGGCTTAAGGAGACAGCTCGTAGATACACTAATTTAGAAGTTGAAGGAGAGTCGGGAAAATTACAGCTAGCATTAATCTTTATGAGGCAGTCCCAGGAAGATATTAGAAAGGAACTACAGAAATTGGAGGGAGAAGATACTCGGAATTTAGATAAACTATTGGAAGTTGCGTGGAAGGTATATAATAATAGGGAAAAAGAAACGGCCAGGAAACAACAGGCTACTATGTTAGCAGTGCTACAGCAAGCGGCTGGAAATAATATGAGAGGAGGGAGCCGAGGACGTGGACTAAGAGGGGGAAAAGGGATAGCAAGGGAGCGGAGGCCGATGGGTGCGGGAGGACTTATGGGTCAATTAAATATGGGAAGAGGAAGAATGTAGTTAGGGATAGATCAGTGTGCTCTATGTAAAAATAGAGGACATTGGAAAAATGAGTGTCCTCTCAACCAAGGAATGGGTTTTGGGGGAGAAATTATAACTAGTGGGGATGGAAATCAGGGAATGATGAATAATACAGGTGCTTTCACAAGGTGTCGCCCAAGCCCTTATGATGGGGAATTATCAAAATTCAAGTAGTTCACCAGATGAGGACCTGAAAATAGTAATGGAAGTAGATGGGGAACCGTTAGAATTTAGAGTAGATACGGGCACATCATATTCAGCTGTTAACACTAAGCTAGGACATTTGAGTGCTTTTACTATCCAAGTAGTGGGGGTTACGGGACAAGTTGAGGAACAAACACTTTTGCGACCATTAGATATAAAATTTGGGGGGAAAGAATTTGACCATCAATTTTTATATATGCCAAATAGCTCAGAATCGTTATTCGGGAGGGATCCATTGTCAATGTTAGAGGCAAAGATAATATTTGAAAAAGGTAGAGTAAGATTGGAATTTCCCGAGGAGAATATTGCTAAGTTGTTCGTAGTAAAAGAAGTTGAAGCAGCAGAAATACCACAAGAAATAGAGCAAGCTGTAGTACCATGGGTATGGGAAACAGGAGTACCTGGAAAATCAAAAGTAGCACAACCCGTTGTAATAGAACTAAAGGAAGGAGCCTCCCCAGTAAGGGTAAAACAATATCCTTTGAAATTGGAAGCACGAATAGGAATAGCACCCATGATTGAACAATTTCTTAGCTTGGGAATTTTATAGGAATGTGAGTCAGAATTCAATACTCCGATATTCCCAGTCAGAAAGCCAAATGGTAAGTATAGATTAGTTCAAGATTTAAGAGCAATTAATAACATCACTAAAGATATACACCCAGTAGTAGCTAATCCGTATACATTGTTGACAGCTGTGTCGGAAAAGTTTAAGTGGTTCACAGTGATTGATTTGAAAGATGCATTTTTCTGTATCCCCTTGGCACTTGAAAGTAGGAGATACTTTGCCTTTGAGTGGGAGAACCCAGACACGGGACGCAAGAAGCAGCTCACCGGGATGCATCTACCACAAGGCTTCAAAAACTCACGAACTATTTTTGGAAATCAATTGGCTCGAGAGTTAGAAGAATGGAAGACGACTCAGGTAAAAGAATCACCTTTCTTATTTGTTCTCCTACAATATGTTGATGACATCTTTATAGCCTCCACAGAAAAGGATGTTTGCCTCAGACTCACTATTGGATTACTTAATATGCTGGGACAAGCTGGATACCGAGTATCGAAAGAAAAAGCTCAGCTGGAAAGAGCCCAAGTAATTTACCTAGGCTGCGAAATTTCACAAGGGGTGCGAAAGTTAGGAGTTAATCAAATACAAGCATTTTGCACCATACCCACACCACGAAATCCGCAAGAGTTAAGATCCTTTTTGGGCATGGTAGGGTGGTGCCGCTTGTGGATCCCGGAATTTGGACTAAAAGCAAAACCCCTGTATGAGGCAGCCAAAAGCCCCATGTTTCAGTGGGGACAAACGCAAGAAAAGGCATTCCAGAGTTTGAAACAAGCCTTAAAGGAAGCCCCAGCACTAGGATTGCCAGATCTTACAAAACCTTTTCAACTAAATGAGAGACAGAGAGTGGCAATAAGGGTTCTCACCCAAAAACTGGGCTCATGGAAACACCCGGTAAGGTACTTCTCAAAGCAGCTAGACATTGTAAGCGCCGGATGGCCTGGTTGTCTTAGAGCTGTGGCAGCAGCAGTGCTCCTAATTCGGGAAGCCAGAAATTTGACTCTGGGAAAAAGGATGGAAGTATTTGTTCCTCATATGGTCATTGCAGTTTTGGAACAAAAAGGGGGGCATTGGCTCTCGTCAAGCCGCATGTTACAATACCAGGCACTTCTCCGAGAACAGGACGATATTGAATTAAAAATAACCAATCATCTTAATCCAGCAGAATTTCTTAGGAGCAGCAGCCAGGGAGAAGGAGGCGAATTGACGCACGATTGCATGGAAACCATTGAACAGGTGTATGCCAGCCGTAAAGACCTGAAAGATGAGCCTTTGGAGAATCCAGAATGGGAACTGTTTACAGACGGATCCAGCTTTGTGGAAAACGG
Organism: Erithacus rubecula; assembly: GCF_903797595.1. Classification (NCBI taxonomy): domain Eukaryota; kingdom Metazoa; phylum Chordata; class Aves; order Passeriformes; family Muscicapidae; genus Erithacus; species Erithacus rubecula. Next base: position 52,129 of record NW_027635787.1, on the reverse strand, counting down.
AACCAGGTATGCGGGATACGCAGTAGTGACTTTGACACAAATAATAGAAGCTCGAGTTTAACCCCGGGAACTTCAGTCCAAAAGGCCGAGATACAAGCTCTGGTAAGAGCCTTAGAATTGAGTCAAGGGAAAAGGGTAAACATTTGGACTTATTCAAAATATGCCTTTGGAGTAATACATGTACATGGAGCTCTGTGGAAAGAAAGAGAACTGTTAAATTCTCAAGGATCAGAAATTAAGCACAAAGAACAAATATTAGCACTATTGGAAGCAGTGCATAAACCTCAGGCAGTGGCAGTGATGCATGTAAAAGGACATCAAAATGAAGAAGGAAAAGCATTCCAAGGAAACCAGTTGGCTGACAGAGTTGCCAAACAGGTTGCCCGAGAGGTATGGACACAATTAGCTTTATTACCAGCGCGATTGAACCCTGCCACTTCTTTTCTTGAGCAGAGACCATGGTATACACATGAAGATGAGAAACTTGCTCAATTTCTCCAGGCCTAGAGGAATGAAAAAGGATGGTATGTCACAGCTGTAGGTCAGGTTGTATTGCCAACAAAGGTAATGAACACAGTTTTAGAAATCGAACATAACAAGTGCCATTGGGGGGCGGACGCATTAGTACAATTTTTAAAACATGAGGTTATTTCCAACCAGATGTTAACAATGGCAAAACGGATTAACGCCACGTGTCCAGTCTGTATTAAAAATAACCCAGTGACACAAAGGCAAATACAACTAGGAAAGTTACAAGTAGGGTCGCAACCACGAGACTATTGGCAAATAGATTTCTCAGAGCTACCAAAAGCACAAGGGTACCGTTATTTACTGGTGTATGTGTGTACTGGTTGGGGGTTGAGTGTTTTTCTGTTACTGTGTCAATTGAAAGAATTTTTCCCATTATCATGCCAATGGAGCTGGACGGGTTACAACCAGGGTATCTGATGAGTCCAGACAAAGGGGGTGGGTGGGAACGGCTCCCAGAGGGGCCTCTGAGGCTTCCGGGAGGACACTCGTGTTTCCGGCGAGCTGGGAGGAGGACGCGTGGGATCGTCAGCCCACGCGGCCGGAGCACAGCAGAGCCAGACCCTCTGCGATTACCTGCCCTGCATCTGCCCCGTTCCAGCCTCCTGCCTCTGCGGACACAGCTGATCACCCGGACACACACGGTGAGCGAGGAGCCACCGCTCCAGCCCGTTCCCGCCTGGGACCGGCGTGGCCGCTGCCGCCCCACCCCCATCCCCTCCTTCCAGCCTCCGTTCCCACCTGCCCTTAGGCAAAATTCGGGGCTGTGGACTAAGCTCAGAGACAGCGTGCTTGCATCTAAAGGGACTGACACCGAGTTATCTATTTCGTTCTGTTAGCAATATTAACTGTTATTGCTTTCTGTTTGTACAATTACATATATTAGTAAAAGAGCTGTTATTCCCACCCCCTTATCTCTGCCTCAGAGTCCTTGATTCAAACAATTATAATACTTGGGGGGGGGGGGGAGTGGAACCAAAGTCTCTATCCCAAAGGGAAATTTCTGCCCTTACTGGCAGACACCTGTCCTTTCAAACCAGGACAGATTTTGGTGCCCAGACGTGGGACAAAGGGCACTGAGTAGAGAGTTAAGACAGGAATAACAGCTCTCTTAACTGGCAATATGTTGTCTGGTTTAATCTGGTTTGTGTTCCATGTGGTCACAGCCATCTCCCTCCCATTTGCAAGCCCTTATTTGAATTTGGGCCCCCTCACCAAGGTTGCTGTGGCTATTGTCCAATTGGTTTGGTGGATTGATTCTGTCAGGAATTCATGGGTTTTTAATTTTTTTCTGGGAAGCGGTTGCATGGATCCGGAGCTATCGTACTCTAACTGCGTGTTTCTGGGGCTATTTCAGTAATGGTACTTACTGTGAGGTAACGAGTGCAAGGGAAATTTTTTTCCAACCCATCACCCAGTTTTTTGAGGCTACCCCACTGGTTCTCAAGGATTTCAGATCTGTTTTAATTGCCACTGTTATTATGCAGTGGCTGGTGTTGCTGATTGGCCTGTTTTACTTAGCATTCAGAAACAAGGGAATATTGGCTTGGATGACAACTCTGATACCTGCCCAAGGGACTAGGGATGCTGCCCCAGAGCCTAACCCTGCCCCACAGCCCACTGCAGAAATGAGCCACCCAGAGTGGGTGGGGGCTCTAGTGAAGGATATAGGCCAAATGCAGAAAGAGCAGAGTCAGATGTTGAAGGAGCATAGCCAGATGATGAAGGAGTATTTTTCTCCATCTGGTGAGAAACCCTCCCCCTGCCCTAAAGAGGGAGAGTCAGATGGTGCTGCAGTGGAACCTGTAGATATTGTATCTGTCCAGGTTCCAGCTGGATCACAGGAGCAGCCACAGCCAGCAGCAGTTGCTCCTGTGGAAACTAGGAAATCTAAGATTAAAGTGAGGCACTTAGATAATAAGGATCAGCAAGGAGGGTCCTCACAACCAGCAAGGGAGCCAGAGGTTGAGATTGTCACCGAGTCCCTCTCATACGATAGTCTCCGTAACCTGCGTAAAGACATTGCTCGGCGGGGCCGTGAGCCTTTTACAACTTGGTTACTCCGGGTCTGGGACCTTACGGGAACAGGTGTTCAACTGGATGGAACTGAGGCCAGGAATTTGGGATCCTTGGCCCAGGATTCAGGTGTGGACCAGATATTCGTAAGGGAGCAAGGCCTCCTTTCCCTCTGGGACCAGCTTTTAATGAGTGTGAGAGAGAAGTTTGTACACAGAGAGAGAATGCAGGAGCACCACTGTAGGATGCGCTGGAAGACCCTTGAGGAAGGGATCCAGCAGCTGAGAGAGACAGCAGTATTAGAGGTACTCTTTGGGAGGGATGGACTGCATGACAATGACCCTGACAAGGTTAAGTGCACAGGGCAGATGTTATGGACTTGGCAACCTTGGGTCCATCTCAATATACCACCTACATAGCAATGATTAATGCTGATAACCATCCAGAGACAGTGTGTTCTGTTGCCAACAAACTCAGAAATTTCAAAAGCATGATGAATGGCCCAATGCAGGCTAATGTCTCTGCCGTGGCCAGGGACCTCCAACAGGTCGAAGATAGGATGAGGGATATGAGGGAGGAGATGATGGAGAGAATTGAGGAGGTGAGGAAGATCAGCGTAGCACCAGTACAGGTTCCCAAGTCAGAGCTTCACATCCCCCAGCTAGGGAGAGAGGGTACACCTCACGAGCTGACCTGTGGTTTTTCCTGCGAGACCATGGGGAAGACATGGGAAAATGGGATGGGAAACCCACTTCTGTCCTGGCAGCACGGGTGCGTCAGCTCAGGGAGGGAAATGCTAACCGAGGGAGCCGCACTAAAATGAAGGTAGCCTCAACCTCCCACAAGCAAGGTGCAGGGTATTACAGCAAGGAGGATGTTCTGTCAGATCCCCTGGAAGGAACCTCCACTATGTATGCCCAGGAAAGAAATAATAACCAGGGCTAGAGGGGCCCTGCCTCTAGCCAAGGAGAGGCATGGCATGACAGGATCTATTGGATAGTGTGGGTGCGATGGCCTGGCACGTCAAAGCCACAGAAACATAAAGTGCTAGTTGATACTGGTTCACAATGCACCCTGATACCATCAGAACATATGGGGAAGGTACCCGTTTCCATTGTTGGGGTGACGGGGGGATCACAGGAATTCACTTTGCTGGAAGCTGAGATTAGCCTGACAGGGAAGGGGTAGCAGAAACATCCAATGGTAACTGGTCCAGGGGCACCGTACATTCTAGGCATAGACTTCCTCAGGAACGGCTACTACAAAGACCCAAAGGGGTTCAGGTGGGATTTTAGAATAGCTGCTGTAGAGACAGAGAGCATTAAGCAGTTGAACACCTTGCCTGGACTGTCAGAAAACCCCTCTGCAGTAGGACTCCTGAAAGTGACTGAGCAACAGGTGCCAATTGCCACCATGACCGTGCACCGCCGGCAGTACTGGACAAATTGAGATGCTGAGATCCCCATCCACAAAATGATCTGTGATCTCGAGAGCCAAGGGGTGGTCAGCAAGAGCCACTCACCCTTCAACAGTCCTATCTGGCCTGTGCAGAAATCTGATGGAGAATGGAGACTGACTGTGGACTATCGGGCATTGAATGAAGTGACTCCACTGCTGAACGCTGCCGTGCCGGACATGTTGGAATTCCAGTACGAGCTGGAGTCCAAGGCAGCAAGGTGGTATGCCACCACTGACATTGCCAATGCATTATTCTCCATTCCTTTGGCAGTAGAATGCAGGCCTCAATTTGCTTTCACCTGGAGGGGCGTGCAGTGCACCTGGAACCGACTGCCCCAGGGGCGGAAGCACAGCCCCACCATCTGCCACGGAATGATCCAGGCTGCACTGGAGAAGGGTGAGGCTCCAGAACATTTGCAGTACATCAATGACATCATTGTGTGGGGGAACACAGCAATGGAGGTGTTTGAGAAAGGAGAGAAGATCATCCAGATTTTGCTGGGAGTCGGTTTCGCCATTAAAAAGAGCAAAGTCAAAGGACCCGAGAGATCCAGTTCCTGGGAGCGAAGTGTCAGGATGGACGGCGCCAGATCCCCACTGAGGTCATCAATAAGATCACTGCAATGTCTCCACCAACAAGCAAGAAGGAGACACAAGCTTTTCTAGGTGCTATCGGCTTTTGGAGAATGCACGTCCCTGAGTACAGTCAGATTGTGAGCCCTCTCTACCAGGTCACTCGCAAGAAGAACAATTTCCATTGGGGCCCTGAACAACAGCAAGCCTTCACCCAGATCAAACAGGAAATCGCTCATGCAGTGGCCCTTGGCCCAGTCAGGACAGGACCAGAGGTAAAGAATGTGCTCTACTCTGCAGCTGGGAACCATGGTCTGTCCTGGAGCCTTTGGCAGAAGGTGCCTGGTGAGACCCGAGGCCGACCCCTGGGATTCTGGAGCAGAAGCTACAAAGGATCTGAAGCCAACTACACTCCCACAGAGAAGGAAATCTTGGCTGCCTATGAGGGAGTTCAAGCTGCCTCAGATGTGATTGGCACAGAAGCACAGCTTCTCCTGGCACCCCAACTGCCAGTGCTGGGGCAGAGACCGAGGCGTGGATCTAACCATGGACAGCATCTCTCAGGTTATTCATGACTGTGACACGTGCGCTGCCATCAAACAGGCCAAGCGGGTGAAGCCCCTCTGGTATGGGGGGCGATGGTCCAAATATAAGTATGGAGAGGCCTGGCAGATTGACTATATCACACTGCATCAAACCCGCCAGGGCAAGCGCTACGTGCTGACCATGGTGGAAGCCACCACCGGATGGTTGGAGACCTACCCTGTGCCCCACGCCACTGCTCGGAACACCATCCTGGGCCTGGAAAAACAAGTCCTCTGGAGACATGGTACCCCTGAGAGAATTGAGTCAGACAATGGGACTCATTTCAAAAATAGCCTTATAAACACCTGGGCTAAAGAACATGGCATCGAGTGGGTGTACCATATTCCCTACCATGCACCAGCGGCAGGGAAAGTCGAACGGTGCAATGGTCTGCTTAAAACCACCTTAAAGGCACTTGGTGGGGGGACTTTCAAGAACTGGGAGATCAATCTACCAAGGGCCACATGGTTAGTGAATACCCGAGGTTCCACTAACCGAGCAGGCCCTGCCCAGTCAGAGCCCTTGGGAGCAGCAGATGGAGATAAGGTTCCAGTGGTACACTTGAGAGGCATGTTAGGGAAAACTGTCTGGGTGAACTCTGCTTCCAGCAAAGACAATCCTGTTTGTGGGGTGGTTTTCGCTCAAGGACCAGGTTGCACTTGGTGGGTGATGCAAAAGGATGGAGAGACCCGATGCATACCCCAAGGGGACCTTGTTCTAGGGTGGACTATATATGATACTGTGCCTGTAACTATATGTATGTATATAATTTAAAGGTTTCAATATGATGTAGCATGTTGGCATGGACAAAATTTGGGGTGGATAATGTTGGGGGTTGAGTGTTTTTCTGTTACTGTGTCAATTGAAAGAATTTTTTCCCATTATCATGCCAATGGAGCTGGCCGGGCTACACCCAGGGTCTCTGATGGGTCTGGACGGAGGGGGTGGGTGGGGACGGCCCCGGAGGGGCCTCTGAAGCTTTTGGGAGGGCACTCGCGTTTCCAGCGAGCTGGGAGGAGGACGCGCGGGATCGTTTAGCCACGCAGCCGAGCACAGCAGAGCCAGACCCTCTGCGATTACCTGCCCTGCATCTGCCCCGTTCCAGCCTCCTGCCTCTGCGGACACAGATGATTCCCCGGACACACACGGTGAGCGAGGAGCCGCCGCTCCAGCCCGTTCCTGCCTGGGACCGGCATGGCCGCTGCTGCCCCTCCCCCCTCCTTCCTGCCTCCGTTTCCCGCCTGCCTTTTTGGCAGATCCGGGCTCTGGACTAAGCACAGAGACAGTGTGCTTGCATCTAAAGGGACTGACACCAAGTTACCTATTTCGTTCTGTTAGCAATTTTAACTGTTATTGTTTTCTGTTTGTATAGTTAGATATATTAGTAAAAGAGCTGTTATTCCCACCCCCCTTATCTCTGCCTCAGAGTCCTTGATTCAAACAATCATAATACTTGTGGGAGGGGAGTGGAACCAAAGTCTCTATTCCAGAGGGAAACTTCTGCCCTTACTGGCAGACACCTGTCCTTTCAAACCAGGACAGGTAGTGATTCCTTATCTCTGTGGCACATACCATCTGCTAATGGGCCATCTTTAAGACAAGATAGGGCCATCATCTTTACCTTTTCCACAACCCATCCTCTCTCCAGGAAGACATCATCTGCTGCTGAGCCATTAAGTCCCACTGTATGACTGATAAAATTACATCATCCCATTGGGAGATGCTCCAGCCAGGGGGAAGAGCCAAGTCTTTGCTACCTAGATAAAAATCAAGATTTCGGACAGCAAATTACTTTCTTTCCACTGGATTCCAGAGGAAAAGCTGGACCTTTCCACATCATGTCTTGACCTTCAGAGGAAAACTGCACCTTTTTACAGGAGCACTGCTTCAACTAAACCACATCTGACACTGCAGAAGGACTGTAGCCACCATTTAATTGGACTGCTACCAACACCCTGACTGGGCGTGTCAGGTTGTATTCTGACTCTGTCAGGGCTGGGATTGTTCTTAGTAATACTGTATTTCTATTTTAATTTTCCTAGTAAAGAACTGTTATTCCTAATTCCCATATCTTTGCCTGAGAACCCCTTAATTTCAAAATTTTAATTATTTGGAGGGAGGGGGTTTACATTCTCCATTTCAAAGATAAGCATTTGCCTTTATTGGTACATACCTGTCCTTCAATCCAAGACATATTTTGGTCCCCAAGTGGGGCATGAGGGCACAAAGAGATAAAAAGAATAGCAATTCTTGAATAACCTAATTTTTGTGTAATGGATATAGAAACCTCATTAGGTGGCATCATGTAGTCTAACTTACCCTGTTTCAGGTGGCATGTGGTTGTGGCTATATTTCTCCCATTTGCAGGCCCTTATCTAAACATGGGCCCTGTAACTAAATCTACTGTTTCTGTTAACCAGTTTGCTTTATAGATTAATAAGGTGAGGAATTTGTGGGTTTTTAACTTCCTTTGGAAGGTGGGTACATGGATTCAGGGCTATCACACACTAACCCTGTGTTTTTAGGGTTACTCTAATAATGGCACCTACTGTGAGGAAATGACACCAGGACAAATTTTCTCCCAACGCTTCAACCAGTTTTTTGAGACTACCCCACCAGTTTTTGAAGGGTTGACATATTTTATGAATGCTAATGATATCACACAATGGCTAGTTTTGTTGATATGCTTGTTCTGTTTAGCACTCAGAGGCAAGGGAATATTGGCTTAGATAGCAACCCTGATACCTACCCCAGGAAAAAAGAGGTGCTGCCCCAGAGCCTGACTCTACCCCAGAGACCAGAGATGCTGCCCCAGAGCCTGACCCTGCCCCAGGGACTAGGGATGTTGCCCCACAGCCCAATGCAGAGAGGAACCACCTGGAGTGGGTGGGGGTTCTGCTGAGGGAGATATGTGACATGGGCCAGATGTTGAAAGAGCACTTTACCCCAGCTGGTGAGAAACCTTCCCCCTGCCCTAAAGAGGGAGTTGGATGGTGCTGCAGCAGAACCTGTAGATGTTACATCTGTTCAGGTTCCAGATGTATCACAGGGGCAGTCACAGCCAGCAGCAGTTCCCCTGTGGAAACTAGAAAATTTAAAATGAAAACAAAGCACCTAGATAATTGCAGCTATTTTTAGGGTTGGGTGTTTTCCAACCCCGGGGTCTGCAACCCCGAGTCCAGGTACTTCTGAACCTCAGATGCAGAGCCCCTAGCTACTCACTAGCGAAGAACAAAGGCTTGAGACCGCTCAGCAAAATTCTGTGGATAACTTGATTGTCCTCGAAGGGAGATGCTAACAGCGGTCTAATTATATCAGATAACAAAACACTTTACATAGGTTTCCAGAGGATTGAGTATCTAAACAACAAAAACTACAAACTAACCAGTTATCTTAAAATTCTAAGTGAGAAAAGAACCAATTAACTTGTGACTTTAAGAGCTAATAGAAATCTTAAGAGATAACGGGGTTTTTGGTAAGGGAGAGGGGGTTTAGTTTGAAGGAATGTCTTTGTTTCATGGGATAGCGTCCCAGGGGTATGCTTTAGGAAGTGTAACATCTTCTACAATTCCTCTCTCTGTATTTACAAAGAGCGTTTATAACAGTTTTAAGAAAACATTGAACTAAATATGAAAACGTAGCTAGCACAATAAAAATAACAATAAAAGATAATAAGGATCAGCAAGGAGGCCCGTCACAACCAGCAGGGGAGCCAAGGGTTGAGATGGTCACTGAGTCCCTTTTGTACAAAAGTCTTTGTAATCTGTGAAAAGACATTGTACGACTGGGCCATGAGGCTTTTACAACTTGGCTGCTCCAGGTCTGGAACCATATAAGAACAGGTGTGCAACTAGATGGTACTGATGCCAAGAATTTGAGACCCTTGACCCAGGACTTTGGTGTGGATCAGGTATTTGTAAGGGGGCCAGGCCCCCTTCCCCTCTGTGGGGGTTTTCCATAGAGGGAGGTTGGCTGAGAGGGGTCTTGGGGGAAGAGCACAGGGCCTGGAAACAGGAGGGCTGTCTCCTCTCTGGGAACTTCCTCTGTGGGCTGCAGGGAACAATCAGGGAGCTGATTTAGTGGTTGACAAACTGACTAGCCAATTAAAAGTTATTCTGCTTTCATAAATTACACTGGTAAAGCTAATCCATCCTCTTTTCACTTTTGTTGGTGGTGCAGGTAAAAGCCAGCAGGGCCTCAGCCTTGGTTCGGCGGGGCCCCTGGCCCCAGCTTGGCCCGGCCCACTCCCCTTCCCCATGCGGCTTGGCCAGGCGGGGGGTGGGGGAGCCACTGGAGACCCCTCCCCATCCCCTGTTCTTGCTGGGCAACCCTGGTGGCTGGGTGGAGAGACTTTTGCTGAGGTCCTGCCCCCGCCCCCCACCCCCAGTGTGGCTATGACTTGACCAGGCTTCTGCTGCTGTTTTTGCAAGCAACCAAGAGAGGAGAGACCCCCAGCTGACTATGCAGCATGGGGAGGTGAAGCTGAGTTTTGTAGTTTTGTCTGGCCTCCTTCACATGGCCCTTTTCCAGCATGGCCTGGCCCAGCTTCTTCACTTTCTGAATGCCTTTTTAAGTCTTAATGCCTGGATAAGACCTAGACCTCCTGAGCTCCCCTGAATTAGAAGAATAAAGCAAGTAGTCTACTGAAGTCAGTGACATGAATGCTAAGTTTTCCAGATGCAAAGAGTTTGAAGAGATACCACTGATAAGTAGCTGAAAACCATTTTTTGTTTGTTTTGTTTTGTTTTTTGTGGGCTATACGGGGACTGTGATTACACTGAAATTCCTTTAATCTGGGAAAAATACTTGGGGAAGTTAAAGTGCTTGAAAAAAAGGATCTTCTGCCTCAAGGAAATGGGGCTCTCTGTTTTGGGACTGGAAATATGAACAAAGATATTTAATAGAAAAAGAGATGAAGAGAGCTTTTTCTTTCAGCAGCTTGTCTTTAAAAGTAATACCCCATGTGTGCAGCATAACCCATAACACAGCTCTAGAGGGACTGTGAAGATGAGAGGAAATTCACAGTTTGCAGTTTGTCTCCAGGCAGATGCAGGTTGGGAAAGTCAAGACACCCCCTAAGCCTAAATTTGAAAAAGGAACTTTTCCCTCTAGACTGAACTGAAATGATTATTGAAGTAGATACACAGAACACTTCAGTCAGTTATGTTGCTGTTAAGAAATGTGGAAGATGAGGGAATGGGGAGGAGGGAATAATCTGGAAATCTTATTCTGAATTTCTTGTTTTTGTGTAATAATAAATTTTTTCTTATGCCCTTTAAAGTTTTAAGCCTGCCTTGTTTTTGCTCCTAAGTCCTATCTCTAAAAGAAATTGAATATATTAAAATTGGCAAACAGAAATCAAACCATGATACATTGTCACAGTGTCCCATAGTTTCCATGAGTATAGTAATGTATCTGAATAGTCTAGGCCACATACTAGATGCACAAGCCAAACTATATTTAGCTGATTGTTTGCATATTTTGCTGTTTTACAACATGTCTAGCTGTTGTTCTGCATATTTTTTAGTTTAGACCAATGTTTATAGTAGGTGCACTGGAGAAGTCATTTTTAGGTGTTTTTCTGCAGCCTATTTATCTTGTTGGAACTCTTCAAGGCTACTGAAATTGTGCTAAATTTGGAGAGAAGCAATTGAAAAACAGAGTACCAAGATTAGAAGACCCAAGATAAGGGTTGGCAGCAAAGTTCTGGACAGCGACCAATCATCACAGGTAATGGGCTCGTGCAGGGTGCATGGACAGCATAGAGGCACCAATAAATGAATGTCTGATTGCGTGGAGAGTAGTATTAAAGTGTATAACTAGGGCTAAAAGTAAACAACAATTTGGCATCTGCACAATCATATGGAGTTGCTGTCCACAAGTCCTTGTCTCTTGCATGTGAGCTTCTGTCCCATCAACCATGTCCTTTTTTCCAGTGAGGCCCTGCAGTGTTCCATGGTCCTGCATGGCCCATTGGTTCCATGAAGTTCCATTGTGTAACATGGTTGCCTTGATTCCAGGAGGTTCTGTTGTGTCACACTGGTCCCTTGGTTCCATAAGGATCCGTGGTATAGCCATGGTCTCCCTGGATCCACAGTATCACTATGGACCATTGGTTCCATGGGGCCCTGCTATGTCACTGTGGCTCATTGGTTCCATGAAGCCCCACTGCATAGCAATGGGGTCCGGGTCCCGTGAGATTTTGTACTGACAGAAGGCTTTCCTTGGTTCTGGATGGTAAAAATGAATCCCTAGTTCCATGAGCTTCCAACATGTCCCTATGTTCTCCCAGGATCTGCACTGTCACAATGGACAATTGCTTCCATGCAACCCTGCTGTGTCAAAATAAACCCTTAGTGCCATGAGGTTCTGGAGTGTCACAATGATCTCCCTGGTCCACAACAACTTAGACTGTCACACTGGCTGCTTGGTTCCATGAGCTTCCATAGTGTTGCAATGGTCTCCTTGCTTCTGCAGTGCCATAATGGACCCTCAGTTCCATAAGATTCCTAAATGTAACAGTCTTTGTTTGTTTCCGTGTGGCCCTGCTGTGTCAACATGGCCCCTTGGTTCCATGAGTTTCTGTGCTGTCAACAATGGTTCCTTTGTTCCAATGAGGCGCTGCTATGTCACACTGGACCCTGGGCTCCGTGAAGTTCTTGAGTGTCACACTGGCCCCTTAGATCCATGGGGTCCCAAAGTGTCACAACAAACTGCTTGGATCTGCATTGTAACAATGGCCCATTGGTTCCAAGCGGCTTCACTGTGTCACAATGGTCTCCTTGATTCCATAATTCCTATCAGTATCACAGCGAACCCTGTTTCTGTGAGGCTCTGAACTGGCACAGTTGTCTCCTTGGTTCCATGAGACTCTGCTATGCCACAAGGGCATCCTTGGTTCCATGAAGATACAAAAGATCTGCATGAACATTGAGCAGCAACTACTTAACACACCTGGGAACATCTGTCTGCATTCAAAAGAGAAGTTAAAGGTGAGAATGGCACCAGCTTCTTCCATCTGCAACAGAGATCCAGGGAAAGGACAGGGACAGAGGATTCTGCTTACAGAGATCATTTCTGGTCACACTGTCCCTTGGAGAAAGGTGACATCATTCCAGGCAGCCTGTACTGAGCACGTGATTCCTCACTTCCTCAGGAGTTTGTTGTTTAGGAATCCTGTTCAGGCTTTTCCATTCTGTCTTCACAAAGAGGAAAACTTCTGGGCCTGTGTGCAGGCTGAACCCTGAGGAGAACAGATGGGACATGGTGCAATGAGCTGGGATACCCAGCTGCAGAGCTCAGGGGACAAGGTTCTGATGCAGGACACAGGGATGTCAGTCCCAGTGGAAGATGTCAGGCATGGTGAGGCTGGGGGTGAGGAGCATGTTGTACAAACAGCGTCAGCCAGAAAGGGGCTCATTCTTCTGTGTGCCCAGAACTCCTAAGGAGACATTCAGCATCAAGGGCAAATGAAGAATGCTTCTATTACTTTCTCTATGAACTGAAAAGTAAAAAAAAAACCATCACCTTGAGTAAAGTAAAATCATGAGGTGCATTTTGAAATCTTCCTCCTTAACAGAACTCCAAGCTGACTCTGAGACAGGGAATTGAGGAGTTCATCAAAACCCAAGGCAATGAGGAATGCCTGACATTTACTATGCTTGCAAAAATCAGGATGAGAGGCAGACTGGTTTGTGATAAATGGAGCCAGAACTTGCAAACAGAGTGAGGGGTGCAAGACTACAAGTGATAAGTGATAAGTGATAAATCCAAAACCCTAAACCAGTAAAAACTAATCTCAAGGTCTGGAATGTGCCCAAAGGGCTAAGACATGTTCCAGAGACAAAGTTGAAAAGTTCAAGTGCGATGAAGAGTTTGGAAGCTTTCATCAGAGACCCCCAACGCCCCCTGAACTGTGGAGGTGCAAGCGCAAAAGGACTTTTGGTTCATTTTAATACAAAGCGTGGATAGGTGGGACTGGGCAGGGCTAAGACATGAATATGTATTAGGTGTTTTGTGTAATCCTAGGCTGCTGGGGAATAAATAGAACAGGAGTTTGAAGTTTTGGTGTGCATGCTTTAGGAGGAATTATCCCTGTGCACCAGAGAGCTGAATAAACTCATACCTACTTTATAACTCTCATTTCTCATGAGTTAGAGAGTCTTTTCTGCATATCATGAGGCCATTTTTATACTTTGAGGCTTTGTGAAACAAAAGGGACACTGTGGCATTTCAGGGCCTTATGAAACCAAGGAGTCCATAGTGACACTGTGGGGCTCAATGGAATAAATGGTCTGTTGTACACTGCAGGGCCTCCTGGAATCATGGAGACTGTTGTGACACTTTGCAGCCCCATGGAACCAAGGAGTCCGTTGTGACACTACATGTCCCCATGGAATTAAGGATTCCTGTAACAGTGCAGGAAACCATGGAACCAAAGGTCCATTGAGACATGGCGGGGCCTCATGGAATCCTGGAGGCCATGATGACACTTTGAGGCCTCGTTGAATCAAGGGGCTCTGCAGGGCCCCATGGAACCAGGGAGACCCTTCTGCCACTGTGAGTCCCCATGAAATCAAGGGTCCACTGTAATACTGCGGCATCAAGGAGACCCCTGTGACACTGCAAAGTCTCATGAAAGCAAGGGACCATTGTGACACTGTGGAGCCCCATGGAAACAAGAGGCCAGTGTGACACATCTGTGAATTACCAAAATATGAGTATTGGTCAAATACTCAACTGTGACGGACAAAAGACTCTCTAACAATTTAAAGTTAGAAAGTGTATGTTTATTCAGCGCTGGGCACCAGCTGAGGTAATCCTCTAATACACACTGCAAAATCACAGGTGATCACAAAGTCTATTTATTAGCAAAGGATTCAAACAAATACATATTCATAATAACAGCCCCTCCCATCCCCTGCATCCTATGGTAATTAGCTTGGATAGCTATTAAGCATGAATGATTGACTTCTTAAATTAAGTCTGGGGTTGTTTTCCTGGGGAAGGGTCTTAAAAGGAGCAATTAAAGCGAATCTTCCTCACCCTAAACTCTTGACCTTTTCTATCACTGACAATATAAATGATTTCTGGGGATAGTCCAATTTTCCAAAGAATGGGTTTCTGGTTGCATTGTCTATGTTCCTTTGGATCTGCTCACTAATTTCGTCATTTCTCATTTTAAGCTAATCTAAGCAAACATGAAAGACAGACAATCAATTATTTAAGTTTCAGATAACCACTCCCTTCTAACTTTTGTTTTCAGCAAGATAACTAAAATTCTAGTTTCCTAAGTTTAGTGTTCCATTCCCCACTTCTCCTTTGAAATGAATAAATGTTTTTACTCAATATGGGGATTTCTCTTCATCTGTCCAAGACGCATGGCGGCGATCTCTTAAGACCAAGCCATACGCCTTTGATAACGATGCTAAGTCTGATACTTGTTAATATTCTCCAATTCCAAACAAGTACAGCAATAGACAACATCAAACTTATACTGACTAAAATAAGCAACACAGTGATTGGTGGATTAAGGCATTAAGCAAACCGGTTGCTGTTGGTGACCATCCAAATAGCACATCCCATCAATGATGAGACAGATGTTCTTCAAATCTTTTATAAACCCCTTTTTATGGTTTCCGCATCATGGTGTATCGTGATCAAAATCCTTTTCTTTGCATCTTGAACCTCTTTTAATTTTTTTTTTCAACTCTCATATTTCAGTAGCTGAGCAACTAGGGTTAAATTCATTCTTAAAGGCACAGGTTTGCCTTTATGTACTGATGTGATATTACAGGTGCCTGACAGGAAAAGTCGCATCCTTTGATTTTAGCAAAATTGCAAACACATCAATTGAACTGAGTCTCATCCACGATTTGATTGTCTATTATTATAGTGGGACATGCTGTTCTAAGACAGGCACAACCTTGTCCTATATACAGAAGTGAAGTTGTTTGGTTGGTTAGATACATTTCAAAGTGGCAAATGCTTTGGTCCGTGTCCAGGCAACTATCTTTTTTGTCTTCTAAAGTTCCCTCACATATATATCCCAATTGTTTTCTCATAGAACAGGGCTCTAGATTAATGTTCTGCCATTTTCCTTCAATTTTTCATGCCCACATTCTGTGTTCAGAAGGATACAATACAGTCCCTTCATGATTTAGTCCTAGAGCAACTATTGGGTGTATTAAGCTCAAGGATGCGCTACAT
This sequence comes from Erithacus rubecula, assembly GCF_903797595.1. Lineage (NCBI taxonomy): Eukaryota > Metazoa > Chordata > Aves > Passeriformes > Muscicapidae > Erithacus > Erithacus rubecula. Next base: position 36,760 of record NW_027635787.1, on the reverse strand, counting down.
ATAGTTAAAACAAAAGCTGTCACTGGTTTTGTCTCAGGGTCATAGGTAAAATTAATCAAAACCTACCAAGGTTTAAGATCTCTTTCCATTTTAGAGGCATTATCCCAAACAATTCTGCGAATTTCAGCAGGGAATATCCCTTCCTCACTTTCCCTGATAACTGCGGCAGCCACTAACTGCATCCACATTTGTGCTTGAGTACATTCAAGAGCCAGAGAAATGTTTGCACTAGCTGTGCCTAGTGCTTTAATTATTACCTCATGGTCTTGCTCTTCTATGCTTTCCCATTTTGGTAATATTTTGGATAGTTTCTGAAGATTGTTACCTAGTGCTAATAAAGAAGATTGCAAAGGCTGCTGTAAATTAACTAAATCACTTCCCAGTACAGTTAATTTGTTCATTAACACCTCTGAGTCCATTGTGTTTAAAACTCTCAATCTCATTCTTAATATTCCAGTGAGGTTTTTCTTTTTCTTAAAACTAGAGGGCATACGATTTTGAAGCCAAGTAGGCCATTCCACAAAAGGAGTTTTGAGAAATGGGGCACATTCTGGCCAAATGGTAGAAGCATATACCTGCATTCCCATTTCTACTCCCTTCAGAGACCATCCTGGGTTAATTAGCAGTCTCTGAATTCCTGTTTTCTTAATAGCATATGGTCCAATTTTAGTAATTGTGGGAATTACGCGTTGTTCCTTTTTCTTTGAAATAATTGGAGTTTGGATTTTTACAGCCCTCTCTGACACTGGTGGGGTTGATTTGGCTTTGATTTTGTGAAACTCGATGGAATATTGAGCAACATTAAAATCAAGATCAAACCCTTTGGCTGTGCATCCTTCAATTTTAAGTCTAAATTCAGGACATGTGGTCAAGCATTTGTCACAGCATCCAGGACAACTTGGATGAGTTCCATGGGTGTATGGTAAGCCTCATGGAACCCATCTGGTACGAATGCATATTCACATTCGCAAACATTTGTTTCTTCCCACATACTTGCATTTGTGACCCTTAACATTTTGCTCAAAGCCCTATGAGAGTAGGGATCGTAAGCTTTCCCTTGGCATCGATAAATCCGGTTACATTATACTGGTGTGGTGTTGCTTTGACTCTTATTGTAGTCGTGGCAATGACCACAAGAGTCGCAACCATTCACATTATTTCCATGATAGCTATAAGTCTATTACTTGCTGTTCTTGGTGAATTCCAGCTTAAGGTCTCCATCGTCTGGTGCAATTTTCCAAATTTCTTCAGGAGCCTTCTTCACTCAGGAGTCATAGATCCACACCTTTTGTTTTTTGATCTTGACTGCTGTGAAGGTGGTGAGGAGTACCTGGAATGGTCCTTCCCACTTTGGTTCCAAAGTCTTCTCTGCAAAATACTTAACATATACATAATCCCCAGCTTGTACATCATATACTGACCCATCTAATTCTCTGCTTTGGACCCCAGACATATATTTTCCAGTTTCTCTAAGTTGTTTATTTAGGCCCACCATGCATTTGTGTAGAGTTTCTTCCTCTACTTGAATGGGTGTTATTCCTTCTTGGACAGCATATCGTCTCCCATACAATATTTCTAAAAGGCTTAATTTCCCTTTTGTTCTTGGTTTTGGTTCTAATCCGTACTAATGCCAGTGGAAGAGCCTGGGGCCAAGGCAAATTTGCCTCTTGCCCCAGCCTAGCATTTTGTTGTTTGATCATATGGTTCATTTTCTCTACTTGGCCACTGGATGGAGGGTGATATGGAGTATGCAATTCGCACTCTATCCCCAAGTGGTGACTAATTAGATGTACAATTTTTGAGATAAAATGTGGCCCTCTATCAGAAGATATAGCGGCTAGGACTCCAAAACCTGGTAATAATTTTTGTAACAGTGCCTTGGTCACCTCTCGTGCCTTAGCTGTCCAGCTAGGGAAGACTTCTGACCATCCTGACAAGGTAACAATATATATAATAGTTATCAATACACCCTTTCCTGGGCAATTCCATAAAATCAACGTGCCATTGCTGCCCAGGCTCACAGCATTTCCCAGTTTGTCCAACTTCAGGCTTTGGAATGTTTTTAGGATTAGTTCGGAGGCAAAGACCACACTGACGAGTTACTTGTGTAACTGTGTGTCGAAGCTTGGGACAAATTTTAGGAAAAAGACCTCCAAAGGGCCCCCTCCCCCCCTTACAATTCCTTCCTTCACCAAGCTCGGAAAGAATTTTCTTCAGGGGAAAGTGGAAAAAACTTTTTTATTAACAAAATACAAAAGAAACACTTCCCAGCACAGACCCAGATGAGATGAACTCAGCAGATCTTCGCCGGGAAGGGCAGCAGAGCTTCTTTGGCAGACTTCCAGAGGTGGTCTCCAAAGTTCAGATCCGTGTCCTCTGGAGCCAGTGCAAATCTTAAAGATGGGGGGGGGGGGAAAGGGAGAGGGGCAGTTTAGGCAGCCGGTGGGGGGGAAAAGCTGAAGCTGCGGAGGGGAGAGGGGGGCAGGGGGGCAGCAGAAGCAGCAGCAAGCAGCAGCAGCGAAAAGCGGCAGCAAAAAGCCCCAAAAGCTGAAAAAACACCCGGCTAGACACAACAGCCCGGGGGAGGGGCCGGCAGCTCCATGGTGGGGGGTAGGGAGAGGAGATAGTCAAAACATAACCCATAACATTCCACCCCTTATCCCATATCGTGATCATTGACACACGATTGGGATACACACTTACTAGGCACAAACTTTCTCTGACTTGCTCAAAACCTTCAACACTTACACATCTCCTCCTTCTCACTTGCTCAGGCCTTTGTCAATTACACATTTCCTTCTATTCATAAAATCTGGCATACAATGGTAGTGGCACTCAACAATAATATTTGTGTACAACTTTATCCTATAATCAGATCTCCCTGAGGTACACAGCAGGTTGTTCCATCCTTCTGCATAATCCACCAAGTACATCCTGGTCCTTGAGCAAAGGCAATCCCACGAATGGGTTTGCCTGTACTCGAGGCAGGATGAATCCATACTGCCTTTCCTAGCAACCCTCTAACATGGGCCACTGGGACTTTGTCTTGGTCTACTACATTAAGGGACTCAGACTGGGCGGGACCTGCTCGGTTGGTGGAACCTTGAGTGTTAACTAACCAAGTGGCTTTTGCCAGGTGCTGCTCCCAGTTTTTAAGAGATCCCCCACCCAATGCCTTTAATGTAGTCTTCAACAATCCATTGTACCTCTCCACTTTACCTGCAGCTGGTGCATGGTAAGGGATATGGTACACCCACTCAATACCATGTTCCTTAGCCCAGGTGTTGACAAGCTTATTTTTGAAATGAGTCCCATTGTCTGACTCAATTCTCTCAGGGGTACCATGCCTCCAAAGGACCTGCTTTGCCAGGCCCAGGATGGTGTTGCGAGCAGTGGCATGGGACACAGGGTAGGTCTCCAACCATCCAGTGGTGGCTTCTACCATGGTCAGCACATAACGTTTTCCCTGGCAGGTCTGAGGCAGTGTGATGTAATCAATCTGCCAGGCCTCCCCATACTTGTATTTGGACCACCGTCCACCATACCAGAGGGGTTTTACCCGCTTGGCCTGCTTGATGGCAGCGCAAGTGTCACAGTCATGAATGACTTGGGTAATGCTGTCCATGGTAAGATCCACCCCTCGGTCTCGTGCCCACTTATAGGTGGCATCCCTACCCTGATGGCCTGAGGCATCATGGGCCCATTGTGCCAGGAACAACTCTCCCTTGTGTTCCCAATCTAACTCTATCTTTGAGACCTCTATCTGTGCAGCCTGATCTACCTGCTTGTTGTGCCTATGTTCTTCATTAGCCCAACTCTTGGGAACATGGGCATCCACATGACGGACTTTCACGGGGAGCTTCTCTACCCGAGTGGCAATGTCTTTCCACTCATCAGCAGCCCAGATTGGTTTTCCTCTACGTTGCCAGTCAGCCTTTTTCCACCTTTCCAGCCAACCCCATAGAGCATTGGCTACCATCCACGAATCAGTGTAAAGGTAGAGCTTTGGCCATTTCTCTCTCTCAGCAATGTCCAAGGCCAGCTGAACAGCTTTGAGTTCCGCAAGTTGACTCGATCCACCTTCTCCTTTGGTAGCTTGTGCAACCTGTCATTTGGGGCTCCATACGGCAGCTTTCCACTTCCGGTTCATCCCCACAATGCGGCAGGAACCGTCGGTGAAAAGGGCGTAGCGTGTTTCATCTGCTGGCAGCTGGTTGTACGGTGGAGCTTCTTCAGCCTAGGTCACTTGCTTCTGCTCCTCCTCATCAGCGAGACCAAAATCTTCACCTTCTGGCCAGTTCGTGATTATCTCCAAAATCCCAGGGCGACTCGGGTTACCAATACGGGCGCGCTGTGTGATGAGGGCAATCCACTTGCTCCATGTGGCGTCGGTGGCATGGTGAGAAGAGGGAACCTTTCCTTTGAGCATCCACCCCAGCACTGGCAGTCGAGGTGCCAGGAGAAGCTGTGCTTCTGTGCCAATCACCTCTGAGGCAGCTTGAACTCCTTCATAGGCAGCCAAGATTTCCTTCTCTGTGGGAGTGTAGTTGGCTTCGGACCCTCTGTAGCTTCTGCTCCAGAATCCCAAGGGTCGGCCTCGGGTCTCACCAGGCACCTTCTGCCACAGGCTCCAAGACAAACCATGGCTCCCAGCTGCTGAGTAAAGTACGTTCTTCACATCTGGTCCCCTCCTAACTGGGCCAAGGGCTACTGCATGGGCAATCTCCTGTTTAATCTGAGCAAAGGCTTGCTGCTGTTCAGGGCCCCAGTGGAAATCGTTCTTCTTGCGGGTAATAAGGTAAAGAGGGCTCACAATCTGGCTGTACTCAGGAATGTGCATTCTCCAAAAACCGATGGCACCTAGAAAAGCTTGTGTCTCCTTCTTGTTAGTAGGTGGGGACATAGCTGTAATCTTGTTAATAACATCAGTAGGAATCTGACGCCGTCCATCTTGCCACTTCACTCCCAGGAACTGAATCTCCCGAGCAGGTCCTTTAACTTTACTCTTCTTCATGGCGAAGCCGGCTTCCAGGAGAATTTGAATAATTTTTTCTCCTTTCTCAAACACTTCCGCTGCTGTGTTTCCCCATACGATGATATCATCAATATATCGTAGATGTTCCGGAGCTTCACCCTTTTCCAGTGCTGTCTGGATCAGTCCATGACAGATGGTAGGACTGTGCTTCCACCCCTGGGGTAGTCGGTTCCAGGTGTACTGCACGCCCCTCCAGGTGAAAGCAAACTGAGGCCTGCACTCTGATGCCAAAGGAATGGAGAAAAATGCATTTGCTATGTCAATGGTGGCATACCACCTTGCTGCCTTGGACTCCAGCTCGTACTGGAGTTCCAGCATGTCTGGCACGGCAGCGCTCAGCAGTGGAGTCACTTCATTCAATGCCCGATAGTCCACAGTCAGTCTCCATTCCCCATCAGTTTTACGCACAGGCCAAATGGGGCTGTTGAAGGGTGAGTGGGTTTTACTAACCACACCTTGGCTCTCCAGCTCTCGGATCATCTTATGAATAGGAATCACAGCATCTCGCGTTGTTCTGTACTGCCGGCGGTGTACTATTGAAGTGGCAATTGGTACTCGTTGTTCTTCTCCCTGCAGAAGTCCTACTGTAATTGGATTCTCACATAGTCCAGGCAAGGTGTTCAATTGTCGAATACGCTCTGCCATCACAGTTGCAATTCCAAATGCCCATCTTAGTCCTTTTGGGTCCTTCAAATACCCACTCCGAAGGTAATCTATGCCCAAAATACATGGGGCCTCTGGACCAGTCACAATAAGATGTTTCTTCCAATCCTTTCCAGTTAAACTCACTTCCGCTTCCACGAGGGTGAAGTCCTGCGATCCACCTGTCACACCAGCAATTGAAACAGATTCTGCTCCCATGTGTCTTGATGGAAGTATCGTACACTGTGCACCTGTATCCACTAAAGCTTTATATTTCCGTGGTTTCGAAGTGCCAGGCCATCGAATCCACACAGTCCAAAAAACACGATTTTCCCTCGCCTCACCCTGGCTAGAGGCAGGGCCCCTCTAAGCCTGTTTCTCCTTCTTTTCTGGGGCATACATCTTAGAAGTTCCCTCAAGAGGATCAGACATGTCATTATCAGTATCACGTTCAGCACTTTGGCTGCGAGAGACAGGAGCGGCTTTCCTTCTGGTGGAATTTCCTCTTTCAATCTTTCCTTCCTCCAAATCCCGCACTCGTTTTGCCAGAGCAGCCGTAGGCTTCCCATCCCATCTTCTCATGTTCTCTCCAGAATCTTGCAAGAAAAACCACAATTCAGCTCGGGGAGTGTACCTCCTCTCCCAACTGGGGGAACGTCTGCGTTGGGTACCAGGATTTCTAATCTGTACAGCTGAAATTTGGAGGAGGTCCTCCTTAATCTCCTCCCTGAGTTTCCGATGATTTTTCTCTATTTTATCTTCTAAGTCTCGCAAGCGTGTTTCCACAGCTGCAATTCTAGCATGAGTCGGGCCATGTACTGCATCCGCATATGCACGAAGCTTCTTTGCCATATCGAGTACTGTCTCATACACCTCATCTCTCTTCATTATTGCTAGGGCAGACGCATACTCAGGTGGCCCAAGCCGCACAAGCTTTCTCCACATCACCGGTGTGCATGGTACCAGGTCTGGATTTCTAGTTGTTACATCATCCGAAAAAATAATTTCTGCTACTGCCATTTCCCTGAGGTGTTGGACCCCCTGCTCTATGGTTTTCCATCGTGTCTGCTGCACATATAGGTCATCTGCACACAGATATCTTTGTGCCACGCTATCCAGGACCCGTGCCCAAAGGCTTTGAGGGTTAGCTCCCCTCATCACACCTTGGTCAATAACAGGATCATGAGACAGAGACCCCAAATGTCTCGCCTCAGAGCCATCCAAAACTGTGGCCTCACCTGCTGCACCTCAGAGACGAACCAGCCAGCTGATAATAGATTCATCAGGTCTCCGGGTGTAATCTTTTCTTAAACCACAAAGATCCTTCAGGGAAAGGGATTCATTATTAGTCTCTGCTCTTCCATTACTTGTTTTAACTCCTGATTTTACATCAGGAGGTGTTGAAGGTCCCTCTCCAGCATCATCATCATCATCATCTTCCACTAGCCTATCAGTCTTCTTGGTGCATTTCCCACTTCTCGTACTAGTAGCCACAGCCATTGGTTGGGGCTTGTTCTCCATATTAGTTGCTGGGTTTTGGCCTAGGGGGTTGGCTGCAACTTGAGTCACTGGGAGAGGGGATAATTTATCTCCCTGTTCCCTCTCCTCTGTCTCCTGCTCTATAGTGCCTAGCAGGGTACGATATGCATGTGCCAGGGCCCAGCTCACTGCAATAATCCTTTTCTCTTTAGAACCATCCTGACACTTCCCCTTTAAGTACCTTGCAACCTCAATCGGATTTTGAATCTGTTCTGATGGGAATTCCCAAATTATGGGGTCAGAAAACTCCTTTAAAATCTGGCCCATTTTCTCCCATTTGCCATTCCACTCAAGATTCCTCCTGCCCAGCTTGACTCCCAAATCAGGAGTCCTCCCAGCCCCTTTAGAAATCTCGGCCTTAATTTTGTATAAACTGCAAATGGTGCAACAAAGACTTAACAAATTAACTGCCAAAAAGATAATGTCCTTAATATTCAGGGAGGTCTGAATATTTTCTAATACAGATGTAACTAATTCAGAGGAGAGGAAAGGAAATAAAGGCAGAAAATCCTCTTTTCCTGCTTCTCCTCTAAGAAATAACACAAGCCATGATTTATATATTCCTGAAGCCGATTCTAACATTCTTATAAATCTCTTATATGCCATTATCACCAAGCCTAGCCCGATGAGTATTTTGGTTAATACCCCTTTAATACAAAAACGTCGTATTAAAGAGAGCACCGGAGCTATCTCTGGATAAGTAAACAAGCCCAACGACCACAACGGTATTAACACTTCAAAGAAACTTAATAACCACCCATACAGGCAGGCTCCCACAACAAAAGACATTCTGGATTCAAAAGACATACCAATGCTAAGAGTTGAAAACAAAATATTATTAGAATAAAGTTTTTTCCACTTTTTCTCGTTTCCCCGTAAGGGCCACCAAAATAATTTGTCCAAGTTTGGGACAAATTTTAGCAAAAAGACGTCCAAAGGGTCCCCTCCCCCCCTTACAATTCCTTCCTTCACCAAGCTCGGAAAGAATTTTCTTCAGGGGAAAGTGGAAAAAACTTTTTATTAACAAAATACAAAAGAAACACTTCCCAGCACAGACCCAGATGAGATGAACTCAGCAGATCTTCGCCGGGAAGGGCAGCAGAGCTTCTTTGGCAGACTTCCAGAGGTGGTCTCCGAAGTTCAGATCCGTTTCCTCTGGAGCCGGTGCAAATCTTAGGGATGGGGGGGGGGAAAGGGAGAGGGGCAGTTTAGGCAGCTGGGGGGGGGGAAAGCAGCTGAAGCAGCAGAGGGGAGGGGGGGCAGGGGGGCGCAGCCGAAGCAGCAGCAAGCAGCAGCGAAAAGCAGCAGCAAAAAGCCCAAAAAGCTGAAAAAACACCCGGCTAGATACAACAGCCTGGGGGAGGGGCCGGCAGCTCCATGGTGGGGGGTAGGGAGAGGAGCTAGTCAAAACATAACCCATAACACTGTGCCTTGTAATTTTCTAGCCAGAATTCTATCCTCTAAATTATTGTATAGGATGCCCATTCCCCATTGTGTTTTCTCATGTTCTTTTAGCACTAGTGACCACAACAAGTAAGAAGGTATTACAACTTTTCTTTCTTTGGTTACAGCCCACTCTTCCTGGTTACAAGTTGCTTCTTCTTCCTTAATAAGTTTCCTTTCCTTTTTGTTATATAGTGGCTTACCTTCAATAGATATCTTTTCATCTGGAATTAATGCTGCCTGGACTATCTCATTGGGTACCTCACCTTTGGCTGCATCCTTTGCCTCTCTGTCCATCAGCATATTTCCTTCTTCCAATTCTGAGCTCAGTTTTTGGTGTGCCCTGATGTTAATAATAGCTACATTTTCAGGTAATTGAACTGCATCTAAGAGTTTTAGTATTTCCTGTGTGTGTTTATTATTTTTTCCTTGTGAGTTCAGCAGTCCTCTTTCTTTCCAAATAGCTAACTTCTAATTATTTTCAGCAAGGTAACTGAAGTCCTAATTTCCTAAGATTTGTGTTTCAAAATGGCAGCAGCTGCCTGGGCCAGTGGCTTTCTCAATTCTCTGCTGCACACAGCCAATACATTTTCTCTGCCCCTATGCAAGGACAATGCACTGGGCCAGTTTTTCTGTGAAATCCCACACATCCTCAAGCTCTCCTGCTCCAAATCCTACCTCAGGAAACTTGAGATTTCTCTTTTCACTACCTCCTTAGCAATTGGTTATTTTGTGTTCATTGTTTTCTCTTATGTGCAGATCTTCAGGGCCATGCTGAGGATCGCCTCTGAGCAGGGACAGCACAAAGCCTTTTCCACCTGCCTCCCTCACCTGGCTGTGCTGTCCCTGTTCCTCATCACTGGCACATTATCCTACCTGAAGCCCCCCTTCATCTCCTCCCCATTTCTGGATCTGGTGCTATCAGTTCTATACTCGGTAGTGCCTCCAGCCATGAACCCCTTCATCTACAGCCTGAGGAACCAGGAGCTCGAGGCTACAGTGTGGAAACTGATGAGTGCGTGATTTCAGAAATGTTAAATTTCTTCTCTAATTTTTGCAAATACTTGTATTAAAAGTCCACTTTAATAGTATTTTTTGGTTTGGTTGTGGGTTTCCATTTGCCCTGTATCTTAATTTTTAATATTGTACACAAAATAAGGCCATCCCTTCGTGGAATTTTTCATTTTGATTCTCTCCACCTTCACTGTGGTTCCGGACTATGTCAATGAGAAGGTGTGTACTCGGTGTCTTTCAGTGAAATAAAGAATCTCCAAGCAGAGTTTTCACCTGGGACCTCCCTTTGATTCCCTTCTCTGGAGCTGAAGCAGCAGTGTCTCTGTGCAGAGCTGGGGACAGATCAGTGCTGGCACAGCAGCACCCATGTTCTTGTTGGCCACAGCATTCCTGATCCAGGCCAGGTGCCTTTGACCTTTTGGCCACCTGGGCACACTGCTGGTTCATATCCAGCCTGCTGTCCATCAGTGCCCAAGGTCCCTTTCTGCCTGGCCGCTGTCTTTCCACTCTGTCCCCAGCCTGGAGCACTGCAGGGGTTGTTGTGTCCAAAGTGCAGGACCTGGCACTAGGTCTTGTTAAACCTCACCTGGCTGGATTTGGGCCTGGATCCAGCCTGTCCAGGTCCCTCTGCAGAGCCCTCCTACCCTGCAGCAAATCCACACTCACACCCACCTTTGTGTCATCTGCACATTTGCTGACTGGACTCAATCCCCTCCTCCAGATCTTCAATGCAGATACCGAAATCCACACTGGCTATCTCTGATCCATTGGCCATCCTGTAACTGCCCTGTGATGGCACTCAAGGTGATCTGTTCCATCACCTTGCTGGGCACCGAGGTCAGGCTGACAGGCCTGGACTTCCCCATATCCACCTTCCAGCCCTTCTTGGGGATGGACTCACATTGGCACCTCCAGTTCTCTGGGACCTTCCTGATGAGCCAGGACTGATGAGAAATGATAGAGAGCAGCTCGGGGAACTCATCAGGCAGCTGCCTCTTCCTCCAAGGATGGATCCCATCTGGTGCCAGAGACACCAGTGAGCATCTGAGTGGCTCAGCAGGTCCCCAGCTGCTTCCTCCTGGATTACAGGGAGGGCTGTTCTGCTCCCTGTCCCCATCTACCAGCTCAGGAGAACACTTGTCCTGAGGACAACCTGTCTTATTGTTGAAAATTGAGACAAAGAAGGGGTTAAATAGCTCAGCCTTTTCCTCATCCTTCGTAAGCATATCTCCTCCCATAAACAATGGAGGCTCTCCTTTTCTCTCCTATTGTCACTAAAGTCTGTTAAAAACATATTCATATCCTTCACAGACGTGGTCAAGTTCAGTCCTAATGGAGTTTCACCTTTCTCATTTTCTTTTTCCAAGATCAAACCACATCCTTAAACATTTCCTAACTTAGGTTACCTACTTACTGTCCAAAGGTGATGCAGCCCCTTTATTTTCCCTTGAGTTCCTCAAAAAATCCCCATACTGAGTCAGGCCAAGTATTTTCCCAGCTTATTCACTTTTTGGCTCACAAGTACAGGCTCTTCCTTCTCCTTCAATATCTCTTTCTTGAACGGTTTCCCTCATTTCTGTAATACTTGTTTTTAAGGTCTGTTTCCCTAAACTATTCAGTAAATGATATGGTACTTGTGAAATCTGCATCCTGATTGCGCCAAAATCTACTCTAAGTCTACTGCAGAAGTTTGGTTGAGTTCACTCATTGTTTCATAGAATATTTAAAAACCACAGTAATTTCATGGTCACTGTGTCCCGAAGAGCCTCTGACCACCACGTCTCCCACCAGCCCTCCTCTGTTTGTGAGCAGCAGGAGACAGAGCTTTCCTGGGGAGTGGTAAGACAAGGAAACCTCCCCAAGGTGCAGCCTGGAAGGTTCAGCCTGGAGGTGAGGAAACAGCAAAGTCCATGCCAGGGCAGAATGTTGGTGGCCCAGGTGTCCCAGCATGAGGCTGGGCCATACCATGGCTCTGTGTGCCAGGAGCCGGCAGCACTGGGTGCAGGGAGCCCAGGGAGGGCACAGCAATGCTGGGCTGAGAAATGCTGGGGGGACAGCGAGATGGGTGTGTGCAGACGGCCAGGGCAGAGAAGCAGCACGCACAGGGGCACAGGCTGCAGGAGAGATGGCCAAGGGCTTGGCAGGGCTGTCAGAGCCAGAGGCACCCAGGACTTTGTGTCCTGGGCTGGGCAGCGCCTCTGGAGCCCCACAGGAGGAACTTTCTTTGCAGGGGCTGTACTTCGCTGCTGCCTTGGCCCTCCCTGATCAGGCTGGCAGGGCTTGCAGGATGATGCCATTTGTCCTTGCTGCCCCTCCCATCCCACTGACCCAGGAACAGCCCTGAGCCACTCGTGAGGCACAGGCCTTGCTGGGCCTGGCTTGGACTCAGCCCTTGGCATTTCTGCTGCCCCCCAACCAGCCCAGGCCTTGCTCAGCATTGCAGTTCCTGTTCACAGCCTTTGACTCCTGCAATCCTGCCCTCAAGGATCTGATTTCACCAGTCCCTGGGGAGCCTTTGGCAGTCCCTGCCCTCAGTGGGGCCAGGCATGCTCTAAGAGACACTTGGAGCTTTGCTTCTGATTCCTTGAGCAGCTTCTTCAACCTTCTCTCAGTTACTGGGGGTCCTGGACTCAGCAGCAAATCTACCCTGGGATCATTGAAATACAGAAAGCCCTCAGGAGCTCTTTGTTATCCTTCGATTGTCTTCAAGTCTCCAGGACTTGTGCAACTGCTTGGAGTCAGTTTGGATTTCTGCTAAGGAGAAAGATTGCAAATTGCATCTTATGGCTTTATTTTCCTCAAAGAATTTTATTCTATTTTTCAGTTCAGAGAGAAACTGATAGAAGAATTTCCCAAGTGATCTTTATGCTGAATATTTTCTTAGGAGGTCAGGGATCGTTGAAGAAAGAGCCTCTTGTGTGCTGACCCTATTTGGACAACCTGCTCCTCAACCCCAACCTCACCATGTCATGCTATCTCCCACCTCGGACTGACAATTCATCATGAAAATATACTTCATTCCTCTTTAAAATGAAAATTATGTTAAATTTTAAAATTACAGTATTATATTTCTTTTTTTTTTAATATTACTATTCTATTTTTTTAAACCTAATCTTTGTTTTTATATAAAACTCCATACATTATTGGCAATGAAAAATATTATTGGTCATTGCTTCTAAGTTGCACAGTTCGTTTCATTCATTAAATAATCTCTCTTCATTATTGATTTCTCCCGTTATAAGATAATTCATAATATTTGTAGTCATTTTGTCATCTTTATTATTACCTTTTTCTCAGAAAGGGTCAAGGTGGGCACTTCAGAGCTCAGGGAGACATTTCTGGGGCACATTTGGGGCAGTTTTGGATCTGGGGAAAGGAAATTGAAGGACTGGAGTACACTTGAAGTCATAGAGTCAGATCTAAGAGGGAACTTAGAGATTCTGAGGGAAGGTCTGGGCTTCAAAGAAGGATGCGTATGTTCAGGGGGGCACTTGGAGGTCAGGGAGGGAAATGTGGGGCCCTGCAAGGGTCCGGGCAGGCACTTGGGGAACTCTAAAGGGGCTCCAAGTACTGTGAGGGATGATGGGAATTCTAGGTGTGGGTATAATACAGTTTAATGGGGCCATGGAGCATCATGGGAGTTTGAGGCGCAGCTGCAATGTCTCTCAATGGGGCGCGAGGCATGATGGGAGAGGAAGTCACGGCTGGAATGGTGTTTTACTGCAACTGCACAGCATGATGGGAGCTGTAGTCCCGGAAGTGATTCTCTCCAAGAATTTGGGGTCCAGGAGGGCACTTGGGGGACACTTTTGCCTCTGAGCAAAGAATTAATGCTCTCAGGGGAGGAGTGTATAAAGTTTGGGAGCACTTGGGAGGAGCCTGGGAGGCTCGAACCAGGCTCTTCTGTGCGTGGAGCACGACAGGAATTTTAGGTGCATGACTGGGTTATGAGGTGCTCTGAGCTCGTGGGGAATGGCAGGAGATGAATTGCCAGAAGTGGCAGTAATGGGCATCTGTGGGGCTGGGAGCATTCAGGGGATGTAGGGACGTTTTTGGAGGGTCCAAATAGGGAGCTGAGGTGGCACTTAGAGATCCTTGGGGGTCTGGGGGACACTTCTGGGACATATGGGGGAATTCTGGGGTTCTGTGGAGTGCAGGGCATGATGGGCATTGTAGTCCCGGATTCAATGGGGCTCTATGGGGCCACGGGGCATGACAGGAGTCAGAGGCAGAAAGGAAAGATGGCGCTTGTTATGGGTTATGTTTTGACTAGCTCCTCTCCCTACCCCCCACCATGGAGCTGCCGGCCCCTCCCCCGGGCTGTTGTATCTAGCCGGGTGTTTTTCGGCTTTTGGGGCTTTTTGCCGCTGCTTTCGCTGCTGCTCGCTGCTGCTGCTTTTGCTGCTGCTTCGGCTGCCCCCCTGCCCCCCTTCCCTCCGCTGCTTCAGCTGCTTTTCCCCCCCCCCCCAGCTGCCTAAACTGCCTCTCTCCCCCCCCCCCCCCCCCCATCCCTAAGATTTGCACCGGCTCCAGAGGAAACGGATCTGAACTTCGGAGACTACCTCTGGAAGTCTGCCAAAGAAGCTCTGCTGCCCTTCCCGGCGAAGATCTGCCGAGTTCATCTCAATCTGGGTCTGTGCTGGGAAGTGTTTCTTTTGTATTTTGTTAATAAAAAAGTTTTTTCCACTTTCCCCTGAAGAAAATTCTTTCCGAGCTTGGTGAAGGAAGGAATTGTAAGGGGGGGAGGGGACCCTTTGGAGGTCTTTTTCCTAAAATTTGTCCCAAACTTGGACAGCGCTGAACCTCCTTGTTGGCACCTTGGGCTGGCACACACCTGAGCAGTGTGTCTGTTTGCACTGGGGAAAATTAGGAGTTTGAGATTGCATCAAAAATAACAAAAATGAAACATCCCTCTGCCTGATGAGCCTACTTTTTGAAGCAAAGGAGGTCCCAGGTGATGGAGGACAGACAGGATGTGGTTGGGGAATGTGGAGCAAGTTTGTTCACACAGGGTCAGAGCTCAAAACACAGCTCCTCTGAGCAGGCCAGACCTCCTGAGGAGAGAATGTGGATCAATATCAATCACAGAATGCTGCAGTCACCTCTGCTTTAAAGAGAACAGCAATAAAATACACACTTCCAAAAAAGATTGTGTATTTTTTGAAGGTTTTTGAAATATTTCTCCATAACTGGTGTCAGAAAACTTCCTGATGAACTGCAGCAGGCCAGAGGGAAATCATGGCAGCTCCATGGTTTGTTAGGAAACCTCTCAAGAATTCAGGCATAATCAAACTCCAAAATTTCTGATCCCATTCATGGGTCTCACTGAGGGACACAACTGAGAAAGTGCCTACCCGAACAGGGTTTCAGCTCCCCTTGTCTGCCTCAGCAGAGGTGGAGCTGCCTTCTTCCCTGAGTTTCTCCGTTCCTTCACCCAGAAGTGGTGCTAACCCCAGCACTGGACCTCATGAATTGACCCCTCCCATCAGCATTTCCAGCTGCTTTGCTGCTCCCACCCTGTGCTGACAGCAACGATGGCTTTTCCCTCACTTTAAAGGGGGGAGCAGCAGTGGCTGGTTTTATTTCTCTAGTGGCCATGGGAGGAGGGAGTGCTTGGGCAAAGAGGGAAGAGCTGAGAACTTGCAATGATAATACCCAAATAAGAGAGGCTCAGGCTTTCCCTGTGCCTGTGCCTGATGCTGTTCCTATTGTAGGACAGCAAGATTGGAAAAAGAGAAAGAAAGGATCTAACCAATCCAGCTATTGTGGATCACCTTTGCCTCATTTCCAGCTTCAGATGAGACATGCCTGGGTCTTTGCTACTGACCATTAAGGTGTCTGCCCTGACCTGCATCAGGGGCAGAATATGATCACAGCTCAGCTTTCACATGCTGATCAGCTCACCAAGCACCAACCAGATGAAAACACTGACCAGATGATCCCTCTTCAAGCAGAGCATAGACATTCATCTGTTCGTGTTGGAAATCTTGATATAGTTTTCGTTGTTGTATTAGAATAACTACTTAGTGGTGGATTTTTCACTTTTTGATAGGTGAATGGTGATGGGTTTTGTTATTGTATTAGAATTAAGTTTTAGAAGTGAGTTTGTTAAAAGCACCAGGTATGAAGAGTTCCCTAGGCACTTCAGGTACCCACAAATCCCCTGAGGAGTGGTGTTTCTTCTCCTTTGCAAAGGGCCCTGTGGAGGCTTACAAAAACTTCTCTTTATTTTCATTTTTAAAATCTAAAAGGGGGAATTGTGGGCACTGCTGAATACCTAGGCACATTTTAGCTAGGCTTTTTTCTACAATTCTTAGTATTTTTCTCAGGCCATGAAACTTTCTTACCCTCTAGCCAGCATTTTTCCCAGGCTAGAGATTTCTTCTTTGTTGTAAACACAAAAGAAAGAATCATAAGAGAGATAAACACCTGCAAGGTCCCTGAGAATGTCAGGGAGGAGAGGTGTCTCTTTCTCTGACCAATGACTTGTCTGTATTTTGTTTTGCACAAAGTACCTTATTTAAGGCAATGGTTTCTTTCAATATATTGCTCTTTCTTGCTCTTTTCTGCACCAAGCAAGAGAGTGTCTTGTTGCTGTTTTTTTGCCTCTCCGTATCTTTCTCCATGGCAACAGGTGTTGAGCCCTGGAAACTCAGGGCCTGAGAGGACATTGCACAAACCTTTCCAGAAGTCCAAGTCAGAAGAAAATCCAAAGTGTCTCAATGCATTAATGAGTCCCACTGAGGTCCATCCCCAACATAGGCTCCACATGGACTCCTTGGAGGAGAGAATTGGAGGCCAGGATTGCCCAAAAAACCATTTCAGAGAGTCAGAGAGGTAAGGAAAATCCAAAGTACTTTTAAAACCTTGAGTATCTCAAAGTATTAATGAGCCCTAATGAGTGTCAATACAAAATACTCAAGGGACTCGTTAAAGCAGACAATTGGGGCCATGATTGCTTAAACTACTAAAAGAGTTGGTGTCACAAAAGAAATTCCAAGTACCTTAAAAAAACTGAAGTACCTTAAAGTATTAATGAGCCCCACTGAGTGTCGTTACTGAGAAAGGCTCTCAAGGGACTAATTAAAGCAGATAATTGGAGGCCATGATTGCACAAAGATCTTAGATTCTCCAAGGCAATAGAAAAACCCAAAGTCCTCTAAAAAACCTGCAGTCCTTGGAAGCATGAAAGAGCTTCCAGGGCCATTCCCGACCTAGGTTCCCCAGTGACTGGTCTCAGCAGATCCCTGAGGCCACTGGGATGTGGGGGGGATGCTGAGGGCAGCACAAAAAGTGACAGTACCCAGCCTTGCCAGGAGGCCCCATGGCCTCAGGACAAGGTGTCTCCTCCCAGCCCCTGCTGTTCCCCAGAGTACCAAGACCTGGCTTCTCTTTGTCCCCACCTGTAAACTCTGCCTCCAATTTCTTCCTCTGACTGGAACCTGGAGACACTTTCTCAAACATGTCCCTCACTAGGATCCATTAAAACTTTAGGAAACTTTGCGTTTGATTCTGACTTGGAGTTCCTCAGAGGTTTTGTCAGCTCCCTCTCAAGGCTTATGTTCAGAGCCTCAGTACAAACTCAAGGGGGTCATTATAGTACTTATGCTGTGTCTGTGCTGCTGAACTGGGCTGGGCTCCTGGCACAGAGAACCATTCTAGCTACTAAGAAGAACTTCAAAAGCACATTTCTCAGGATGAGCAGCTCTTCTCCCAGCCCAGCAGGGCTGGAGCACTGCCTGCAGCCACCCCGGGCACAGCACAGAGGCACAGAGAACTTCAATCAATCAGGCCTGGGAAGATGCTCAGAAGTGACTGGGGCAGAAACACTCCCAGCCCTTGACACAGGAAGCCTCTGGCTGCAGGACAAGACAGCTGCAGCTCCTGAAGAGATCTCCTGAAGGTGGAATATCCCAATGCCTACAGACTGTGAGCACAAATGTCTGAGTGTATTATGTGCAGGGGAAGTGAAATGCTCATGAAGCCCTGACATGCTTTGCATTTCTCATCAATCACAGAATATTTCCAAGACAAGAATTTTGATAAAAATAAGGAAATTTCCTAAGACTTTGTATTCAGTTTTCTATTAATAGAGAATAGATTGGGATAGGGGTGGGGTGGGGGGGGGGGGGGGGGGGGGAATATTAAAAGTATTATGTGTTTTGACAAGTTCCTGAGACATTGAAATTTTACTTCCAGTGATGACTCAGTTCAGAGAAGATTCCTTTCAGCCACTCCTCTACCCATGGACAGCAACAGTATCCTTTTCGCTGGACCCTTCAGGCTCAGTCTGACCTGTCCTTTCTTCCACCTGTAAACAGAACCTGTCCCAGCCAGTGCCCAGCAAACAGACAGGGTTGTATAGGGCCAAGGAAAGTGCACAGAGATTTGGGGTCTGTGAGCGCTGGCAGGAAGAAATCAGGTAGAGGGAAACATCTCCAGGAGGAAAATCTCCATGATGCAGAGGGAAGATCAGGGAATGAGAGCAAACAAACCCCAGGAACGTTGTGGCAGGGCGAGTTTAGAGATCTCCATAGCATTCTCTGCAGCGCTGCCCCTCCTCTGAACAAGCTCCCACCCTTCTATCCCCCAGCCAAGCCTCTGCCCTCAGGGCCAGGGGTCCGAGGCATGAAGCCCCTTCTGTGCAGGCAGAGCTGCAGCAGAGCTGTGGGTCAGCTCTGCAGCCACAGGCCCAGTTCCCTCTACAGAGCACAGGCCTGGGAGCAGCTGCCTGGCACTGGGGACTCTGGAAGGGGGCACAGCTGGATCAGGGTGACTCTGTCCCCAGTGCCTGGCTGTGGGCAATGCTGTCAGTGCAGCCAGGGAAGGAGCTGGATCTCCCTTAATTCAGTGCCATCACCGGGACAATTGGAAATCTCTGAGATATCCTCCCAAGCTGGGAGCTTCAGTCCAGGATGGAAATCTGTCCTAGAGCAAGTTTGTGTTATCTGAAAGACTCAGAGGAAATGGCAGAGGGGTTCTGACTGTAAAAATTCTGTTGGAATGGTAAAATGAATGACATGAGTCCTTGGCTACAAATGTGGTGCTGGGCTGTCGAGGATCCATCTGCTCTCAGCAGTAACTTGGTTTTGAAGGGAAACATGGGGGGATAATCACATTTCACCTGAATAGGATTAAAGTCCAGAGAAATTCTGAACAGGTAAAAATGACAGATCATTTTTCTTTTCTCTCAGCTCATCACTTTGCCACACAGAACACGCTCTGGTCTCCCTGAGGGCAGCGGAAATGTTGAGATTTCTGATAACGAAGAATACCAGGAAAAATATGGAGGAAGCTTAAAAAATCTATTCAAGAATTCTTAAACCCTGAAAGATATTTGCATGTGTTAGAGGGGAGGATATATGGAAATTTGATTTTTATTTTGATTACAGCTATCTCCTCTAATTGCTCGCTGTCTTTTCCTCCATGAGAGAGTCCAATACCTAGAAATACCAAATGTCCAACAGCAGCTCCATCAGCAACTTCCTCCTGCTGGCTTTTCCAGACATGCGGCAGCTGCAGCTTCTGCACTTCTGCCTTTTCCTGGCCATCTCCCTGGCTGCCCTCCTGGGCAACGGCCTCATCATCAGCGCCGTAGCCTGCGGCCACCACCTACACACCCCCATGTTCTTCTTCCTGCTCAACCTGGCCCTCACTGACCTGGGCTCTATTTGCACCACTGTCCCCAAAGCCATGCACAATTCACTCAGGGACACCAGGAACATCTCCTACTCAGGATGTGCTGCACAAGTTTTCTTCTTTCTTTTCTTTATGTCTGCAGAGTATTTCCTCCTGACCATCATGTGCTACGACCGCTACGTGTCCATCTGCAAACCCCTGCACTATGGGACCCTCCTGAGCAGCAGAGCTTGTGCCCACATGGCAGCAGCTGCCTGGGCCAGTGGCTTTCTCAATGCTCTGCTGCACACAGCCAATACATTTTCCCTGCCCCAGTGCCATGGAAATTCCCTGAGCCAGTTCTTCTGTGAGGTCCCTCAGATCCTCAAGCTCTCCTGCTCCAAATCCTATTTCAGGGAACTTGGGCTTCTTGCTGTTGGTATCTCCTTAGAGCTTGGATGCTTTATGTTCATTGTTTTCTCCTATGTGCAGATCTTCAGGGTCGTGCTGAGGATCCCTTCTGAGCAGGGACGTCACAAAGCCTTTTCCACCTGCCTCCCTCACCTGGCCGTAGTCTCCCTTTTTATCAGCACTGGCTTTTGTGCCTACCTGAAGCCCCCCTCCATCTCCTCCCCATCTCTGGATCTGGCACTGTCAGTTCTGTACTCAGTAGTGCCTCCAACGCTTAACCCCCTCATCTACAGCCTGAGGAATCAAGAGCTCAAGGCTGCAGTGTGGAGATTGATGACTGGATGCTTTCAGAAACAGTAAACCTGTTGTCAATTTCCAGTTGTAATAAAAGTCATCTTTAATTCATCTTGTTGGTTTCACTTGGTAGGTTGGCTTTCTGTGGTTTATTTTTTACTATTATTCATAAAGAAATGTCACTGTGCCATTTCACATTTTGTTGGTCTCCACCTTCCCTGTGGCTGCAGACTGTGACAATGAGGGGCTGCACTCCTGGTGGCTTTCAATGGACTAAAGGACCTCTCTCTCTCAGCAAAGCATTCTCCAGAGATGCCCCTTTTGTTCACTTTTCTGGTGCTGCAGCAGCAATGTCTGTGTGCAGAGCTGGGGCAGATCAGTGCTGGCACAGCAGCTGTGCCCAGCAGCAGCAGCAGCACTCGGTGTTGTCTGTGCTGCTCCCATGCCACTGCCCCGCTGCCCTCCTGCCCCTCGTTTTGCTGCAGGGCCTGAGTGCTCTCAGGGCCGGCAGAGCCCTGGGGGCGGCATTGCAGGGCTGCAGTAGGGACAGGCCATGGGCACTGCTGGGGCAGTGCTGATGCCTCAGGGCAGGGCCTGGGGGCTCCATGCTCCTTGGCCAGGCTCTCTCCAGAACACTTAGCCAGGCCAGTGCAGAGGAGAGAAAACCCTTGTGAGCAGCCCCAGACTGGCCATGGGCAGGCTGGGGGCAAACAGCATGGCTGGTGCTCTGCAAGGTCCCTGCAAGGGGGAGACCCTGGCAAGGAGCAGCAGAGCAGGGGCTGATTCATCCCCACTGCGCTGGACAGCCCAGGGCAGCATCCCAGAGTATCCTCATGCATTTGCCAGCAACATCCCCCCTCTGCAGCTCTGGCCTCTCCCCCAGCTCACACAGGTTGCCACATCCTTGCAGGCACAGACATGGCAACACTGGCTCAGGAGCCCCTGTTTGCATTGCACAGAGCAGGTGTCAGCACCCCCATGGTGCTGCTGTGGGGAAATGGAGCTGAGTGAGCACAAATGCCATCAGCCCCTGGGGCCAGCAACAGCTGGGGGACAGGAGGGAAACCACTCACGTTTCTCATGGCCTCTGCAGTCAGCCAGAAAGTTTGTTCCCATGAGCTATGAGTTTCCTGTCCCACTGCAGATGTTGTTGCTCAGAGCCAGGGCAGCCTGGCAGCCACCTCCAAACAGCCCTGAGCATTTCCTTTGCTTCATCTTTGCATTCTTTACTCTCTCAAGATACTGATTTCTTCCTCTTTCCAATCCCTGTCCCCTCCCTTACAAACAGCCCATCCCTTTTTGCCCTTTTCTCCCTGGCTCCACTCCCCATTTCAGTTCCTGAGTTGACACCATGTGAATGCCCCTTGTACAGCTGGATCATCCTAGAAGTGCTTCAGGAATTGTCAGCAGGGTCCTGCAGTGCCTCGTGCTGCTCCCTTGCCAGAGGAACCACAGGCCAGGGGAGCACATCTGGGCTGGTGTGTCTGGATGTGGGGCTCCCTGTTCTGAGCAGTGAGGAGTGGCTGGAGAGGCTCTGCAGGACTGACAGGATGGGCTTTTGGGCTGTGTGGAGACGCTGAAGGACCTGGGTTGCTGGACCTTCTGAAGACGAGGCCCAGGGCTCATCCTGCAACTGCTTCAAGGGTGGTTTCAGAGAATCATAGAATCAGCCAGTCTGGAAAAGTCCTTGGAGATCATCAAGTCCAACCTGTGCAGACATCACCTTGTCTCCCTGAGCCTTCATCTTTTTGGGATAAACAACCCCAACTCCCTTAGCTGCTCCTCACAGGACTTGTTCCAGACCCCTCACCAGCCTTGTTGCCATTCCCTGGACACGCTCCAGGCCTTCCATGCCCTTCCTATTTTGGGGATCCCAGATCTGGACACAGCATTCAAGGGGCTGCCCAACCAGTGTCAAGCACAGGGGAAATATCACTGCTCTGGTCCCTATGGTCACACCATTCCTGACCCAGGCCAGGAGCCATTGGCCATATTGGCCACATGGGCACTGCCTGCTGTCCATCAGTGCACCCAGGTGCCTTTCTGCCTGTCTGATGTCTAGCCACTCTGTCCCCAGCCTGGTGCACTGCAGGGGCTGTCGTGGCCAAAGTCCAGGACCCAGCACTTTGTCTTGTTAAACCTCACCTGGCTGGATTTGGATGCTGGATTCAACCTGTCCAGGTCACTCTGCAGACCCCTCCTACCCACCAGAACATCCACACCAGCTTGGTGACATCTGCAATTTTCCTGATGGTGCACTCAATCCTCTTCTCCAGGCTATCTATAAAGATGTTAAACAGGATTGGGCCCACACTGATCCCTGTAGGACACCACTGCACACACACTGGACGTGGCACCATTCCCAACCACTCTCTGGGCCCGGACATCCAGACAGTTCTTAGTCCAGGGAATTGTAAACCAATCCAAGTCACAGGCTTCTGATTTTCTCGGGAATACTTTCTGGTGTCAAGTGCTAAGTTCTGACAGATAACACCCACAACCCTCCCTGCATCCACCAGGCCCTGGCAGAAAACTCTTGGTGGGCAGCAACTGGGCAGGAGGCAGATGAGAGCCATGGTAGCAAGGCAGGCCAGGAGCACCCAGGGCTGAGTGACCAGGACATCAAGGACGTGGATTATTCAGGTCACGGTGACCTGATTTGGGTTCCCTAGGGCAGCAAAAATGTCTGGCAGCTGCAGCAGGGTGAGGGAAAGGCCTCCAAGGCGGGGCTGGAACTCTTTGGCTGTGAGGAGAGGCTTATGGAGTTGGGCTTGTCCAACGCAGAGCAGGCAAGGCTGACGGGCTCCTCATGCCAACCTGGCAGTGCCACCCAGGATCTAATGGAGAACACAGAGCCAGGCTCTGCACTGGGGGCACCTGGGGCAGAGGGAGGACTAAATGGTTGGGAGAGGAAAGAGGAGAAATCAGACAGGAAATGTGGAAAACCTTTGTTCCCATGGGCTCAGACACTTTCTGAGATGCTGCCCCATCCCTGGCCATTGGGGTTTTCAAATTCAGACCAAATCAAGCTGTGAACCACTTGGTCTGGGACAGTTTGTGGCAGGTTGAACTTGCTGAGGTCCCTTCCAACCTCAGCTCCCTGATGATCCCAGGAAGATGCTGATTATGATTTTGGAATGGGCCAGAGCAGGTGTTTACACGACAGGAGCCCTCTGGGGCTCTAGGGGACATGCAGCTTACAAGGTGGACAAACACATCTCATTAGCTGGGGCATTTGAGTACTTGAAGAAATGTCCAAGTTTCCCCACCAGAAGATAACAGAAATGTCCTGAAATTTTACTGATGATAGGGGAAGAAATACTCATCTTCCCCTCTACCTGTGTTACCACTAAAGTATCTATTATTTCATGTCGCTTTCATTTGGGTGTTTCCCCCTCTCCTATTTAAATGGCCGTGTCTAAGGACATCTCTTCATTAGACCAGGCAGTTCAATAGCCTTCCCATTGCTCTCAGATTTCCTTCTCCATTTGTTCTCTGGTCATTCCACATTAGTCAACACATAATTTTGTTTAATTCTATTATAGAAACACCCTTTATAATGTCTTTGTCTAAAATTGTACTTATACAGAAATGCCTTGGGCATGGCTGATATAGTAATTATATCAAGACAGACATGACTAACACCACCATCAGTCCTTTATTAAGTACTTTTCATTACTTCTTTCAGTCAACTCTGACCATTTTCTCATTTGGAGTACCACACAGCACTGACTTCTCTCTCTAAATTTCCTTCTGCATGACAGGCTAACTCCAACCTGTCCCCTACTCAGACACCTAAGCCTGAGTGTCCCTCACACAGCATCTTACCTTGTCTGTCCCTTACACAACAACATGCCCTTTCCTCCTCACAGAACAGCCAGCAGACTCCATCCCAAACTGCAGCAGACTCTGGGTCTCAAGCTCTAGCTGCATCTGCAACTTAGCCTTAACTAGCTAGCCCACATTTTTAGAATACCCATCCTCATTGGGCAGACAAGGCTGTTTTCAATTCCCAGCAATCAGTACAGCTGTAATTCATTGGGAAAAATTGCCTTCTGTACTATCCCTACAAACAATCTTCCCACAGGTGGACACATCAGGTACTGCTTTGACATTGCACAGAGCTGAGGGGAAAATGGTAATGTTTATGGAATTATATAATTGCTACATTTTTTATGTTTGCCATGAAGAGAGACCTATCTATGCTTCTGAGTCTCACCAGTTCCTGACCCCAAAAGACACAAACCTGATGAGTTGTAGTTCCCAATGCAGTGGTGGTACTTACACCTCCCACCATACCCACAGCAGAGCTCCCTTGTTCCAGAAAGTGCCTGGCAATGCAAGGATGAAGGAAACAGCACAGGCTGTGGGGATCAGGGGCAGGGCAGAGCCAGGGATTTGGGGTGGTTGTGAGCCCAGGGCAGGAGCCAGCCCTTGGCCTTGGTGAACCTCATCCCATTGTCCTGAGCCCATGGCTCCAGCCTGTGCAGATCCCTCTGCAGAGCTTCCTGCCCTGCAGCACAGCCACACTCCCAGCCAGCCTGGGCTCACCTGGCATCTGACTGAGGGTGCCCTCGATGGCCTCGTCCAGATCAGCAAGAAAGAGATTGAACTGCCCTGGCACCAATCCTGAACCCTTGGGACAGCCCTGGATGTGGCTCCAGTGCCCAGCACTCCTTGGGCCTGGCCATCCAGCCAGATTTCTACCCAGGGAACAGATGCAGTAGAGCGTGTTGGATCAAGTTATTGTGAGCCCACAATATTGGCATTAGTGCAGCTGAAGCTGTGCACAAGAGAGCTCTTCAGCCACTTTCTCTCTTTTCCTTCCTCTGGGCATGGAGGGACATCTTGACTTCAGCGTGTGAGTTTTGTGTGCAAAGAGCAAATCTGGGCAGAATGTGGGCAGGGAGGGTTTGGGGCATCATGGGATCTGTGCTGGGCACAGAATGTGTTTTCCATTGCTCTGAGACTGTCTGCTGTGGAAAGTAGATGTAATATCCATCAGAGGACTGACTTTAGTTTTTATGGAGCTGTTCCTTCCCTTGGTTCTGATTGTTGATAATAAATGAACATCCCCCTGTGTCTCAGGCAGCTCCTTCTGCAAGCAAAGCAGGTGGGAGTTGGTGTTAAGAAGCTGAGAGATGCAGGCATAGCCTGGAGTGGAGAAAGCTCAGATTTGCACAAGGCTGCTCTGAGTTCCAGGGGTTGGATGAGGGAAATGGTGGGGTGGGGGTAGGAACAAAGCGAGATTCATTGTCAGTCATAAAGGATCTTGTTTTTCATATCTATTCAGACTCCATTAGGAAGTGCTTGGGATCAATATCAGCTGGAGATTTCTGATATCAGTCTATAAACAGGAAAGGAATTAAAGTGAGAAAGATATTTTCTCCTTCTGTTTTTAAATGAAATATTTTTAGAAAGGAGTGAAAGCTCAGAAAAAACCTGCTTTATGCTCAGGTTTTTGCAGTAGCTCTGTTTCAGGCCACCTGCACACCAAATTGTTTTTGCTCACAAGTTGTTTAGAATTGCAGAAAAGGTCTACTACAAAATGAATTTTTTATCCAATGGACTCATGATTAACATATAAGAGACTATAAAAGGACTGCTTACTGCACAGGTTAAACAAAGAAGTACAGGTAGATACAAATAGAGTGCACAATAAAGTTACTTATATTACAGCTTGTGAAGAAATAGCAGAAAATAGGAGTCAACGTAACCACCAAATTAATGAGGGAGTAAACATGGAGGTCTTACACTCAGCTTCCAAAAAAGGAACCACGAAGATGCATCCAGACTTGGGAGAGAAGCCCTGCCCATTTGCAGGGACTATGCAGAAGACTTCTGATTTGTGAAAGTTTTGTGTGGCTTTTATGGTTTGTAAAGTAAGTGAAGTGTAAGTCACTCAGAAATTCAAGGCTTATCTCCCTTCAGCTGCTCTTAAGGCAAGATGTTCATGGTTAGCTGGGAATTCCACCTGCCTGGCACCAGAGAGAACTCAGAACAGGACAGATATCGGGCCTGGGTTATCTCAGCACTTCCTGATAGGGGGAAGATGCCCTGAGTGATGGCCCAGCTGATGGACAGAAGAGATGAGCTCTGCTGTGCCACAGGGGAAGTCCTGCTGCAGGAACCTCATGGAACCCTGGGTGCGTTGTGACACTGTGATGCCTCCTAGAACCAAGAAGACCATGGTGACACCAATGAACCTAATGGAACCAAGGTTGCATTGTGACAATTTGAAACTATAGAAACCATTGCTGAGTACAAAACCTCATGGAACCAAATATCCACTGTGACAGTCCAGAACCTTATGGAACCAAGGGACCTTTGTGACACTGCAAGGCCTCAGTGTTGTGGCTAACTGGTTCATGCCCGGCAGGGTGGTCTTTACCCCAGGCCACTCAATCCATTGATCCAGGACACCAACTTGGTGGACAGCAAAATGGCATTTATTGAAGGGTCACAAGGGTTTTTATAGCTTGGGCAGTCAGTATCATTTCCTTCTGCTCACTTCCAGCTGGGTGCAGCCAGGCACGGAGCAAAGGTCTGACTGCGAGGGGGGAAGGGGTCCTAACTGACCGTACAGCTCAATTTCTTCCGCATGCATATCCCTAACTCTCCACATTTCACCCCCACTTCATGATTAGTAGAAATCATATAAAATTACAAAATGAAGACATTAAAAAATTCACGGGTGTTAAAAATTACGGGTTAGTAAAATTAGTATAAAATTGTAAATCTGTTAGTAATTGTCATGCCTTAAAATAATTGTCGGCGTTCGACGAACATAATGTTAACCGTTTCTAACGGTTTTTAACAAATAGCACTAATTTCTTTAATATGCAAAACCCGAAGATTAGTGTTAGTAAGATTACAGTGAGTGGGTCTATTAGGGTAGAAATTAGGGTGGTGAGCCATGGGGAACCATTGAACCATGACTCGAACCAGCCCTGTTGAGCTTCTCTGTCCAGTTTTCTTAGGTTTAGTCGGTGTCTCAGTTCAGCCATGGAGTCTCTAACGACTCCGGTGTGGTCCGCATAAAAGCAGCATTCCTCTTTCAAGGCGGCACACAGGCCTCCTTGCTGCATGAACAGGAGGTCCAGTCCTCACCTGTTTTGGAGGATGACTTCTGAGAGTGAGGAAAGGGATTTTTCTAGGGAAGAAATGGATTTCTCATTTCTCTGCAAGTCCTCGTCGACAGTTATCTGCAGTTGGGCCAGTCCTTGATGTTGTGTTTCCAGGGCTGAGACGCCTGTGGCAGCGCCAGTAGCTCTTAAATCGAGGAGCATTGCGATGGTGATGCCCGTTATCACTTCTCGCTTGTGGAGCCAGTCAGGTTCCTTGAACAAGCAGTACACTTCTTCTTACTGGCAATACAGGACTCTGGGGACAATTAAAACTTGGACACAAATGTCAGTAGAGTGATCGAATTTGTCAAGGGGTACACATGGACTTACTGCGGATCATTGATAGACCCACATTCCCGATGCTTCTGGGATCACCCATTAGAACTTCCCCCCTTTAAGTGTGACGAATTCCTGGCAGATGTTGCCCATCTGCCTTGCCAAGGTTGCATTGTCAAAGCATTTGCCTTGGCCCGTAACCTGGCTTAGGGTAACGTCTCTCCGGGGGGTTTCCCATCTGCATTGGCGTGGATTGTTTGACTTTGAAAAGATGAATTGGAGATTGAGGGAAACACCTTCATAAAAACGGGGTTGCATCATAGCATAACCAGCATGATTCTGTGAGGTTCGGGTTGGATTGGGCTAACGATAAAAAGGTAGCATTTAAGACGCTTAAGAATTGATTGGAGAGGGTTGGTTTGGCAAAGAGATCAGATGGGGAGGAGGTAGATTTTAACATCTGTGTTTTGTGGCTAGAGCTACAGTTAGCTGCGATCTCCTTCCTGGGTCTACTCATTGCAAGAACCGGATTGGGTCTGACTGATTGGGATATTGGAGGTGGAAATCTGATCATTTGTATGTTTGCCCAGATATGGTGAGAAAGATGAACAAAGGCTGTCCACACTTTGCTCGTGGTCCAGCTATCATGGGTCGGCTGCAGGATTTTCATGATATAGCCTGTCCAGATGTGCTGTTTCCTGCCTTGTAACAAGATCACGTACCCATCCATATCAAATTTTGGTTCGAGAAAGCCATGGGGAGTATACTTAATTTGCAGGAACTTATCAGGCTGTTGCGGTTTCCACCTATTGCTTGTCACAATAGTTTCACACCTCCAATATCCACAATATCCATACCCTGGGTAATTACAGTAACTTTTTCCTGGGTTGGTAGCAGGGCACTAATAGGTCTGAAATAACGTCATCTCCTCAAATTTGGGGAACCCTGTATATGAGGGGAAAATGTCTTTTAGCCTGAACTCGAATGATGGGGTGTCAGCTGCAACAATTTCTTTGATGACACTCTCACGTGAGAGATGGCATAGAACCCACCTGAAGAGCTGGTGAGGGTAATGATTTGTGTCTGCCTGTCTACCACCTACTAACCCTAGAAACAAGGTAACACAGTGATACCGTTGCTGCTTTGATTTTGATGTTGCGAGCTTCTCAGGTGATGCCGGGTTGCTCGGTGGTCTTTCTCTCTGTGCTGGTAGTTGGGTGTATGGGTTGCGGGGGCGTCCGATGAGCCAGTCCTGCAAACAAAGTCTCACAATTCTCATTAGCTCCACTCTGAAGGTCTGGTTTGATCGATTTGAGTGGACACCTTTTAATGTCCCCATGTCTTTTAACAGCTGCATACCCCCGCCCCGTGAGCACTAGTCTGCAACCTTGTTCCCACACACCCAGTTCATTTTTGATCACAACCCATGGGCCTTTCTCTAGTGCTCGAGTGGCCCAGTGTCTCTGGTTTGTTTCATCCCCCGTAGAAAATTGATGAAACGTTAGCAGCGCTGTTGTTAGTATGCGTGCCTGGTCACTCAAGGGAATGGCATTGGTGAAGCTTTCTGTCTTTGCTAGTACTTCCAGTTTAGTTTTCAGAGTCTGATTTGCTCTTTCAACGAGGGCTTGTCCTGTGCTGTTGTACGGGATGCCATGTACCAAGGTGATGTTCAATTTCGAGATGAATGCTTGGACCGTCTTTGAGGTGAAATTTTTGCCGTTGTCTGTTTTGATTTGTTTTGCAACTCCAAGCCATGCCATGGCTGTCAGCCAATGTTCGATGGTCTCTTTGGAATCGGTCTTGAGGTGCTGTGTGCCCACGATCATACCGTTGTATGTATCCACAGTAACTGCAAGCCAGGCTCAACAGCTTAACAGCTTAACACGCTGGCATTGTGCAACACATGTCTGCCATATTTCTGAGGCTTTGAGGCCCCTGGGGTTCACGCCGCTTGACCACAGTGGTGATTTCTGACAGTGAGGTCACGTGGCGACAACGTGCTTTGCGTCCGCGGAAGAAATACTGCACTTCTTTGCAAGTGCTTTCACTCTGATGTGAAGAGATTCCTGCAACTGACGGGCTTCTTTCAGTGTCCATATGCCTTTTGCAGCAGCGTCAGCCTTGTCATTGCCAATCTGGTAGAATCCTTTGATCAGGTCATGGCTGTTGATCTGGATGACAGATATGGTGCCTTTCTGGGAATAGAGTGCTTCTTCTAGCATTGTTGCCACCATGGACACTGACACGCCTGGTCTGGACATGGTTAGGCAGAGCTTGGCCACAAATATGGAGTCAGTCACAATGTTAACATGTTCTTCTGGGAACAGTCCGCACACTAGCAATACGGCAGCTGCTTCAAGTTTTTGGACCGAAAGCATGGGGTAAGTTGTCTTGACACATTGCCATTTTTCTCCTGACTGCCATACTGCCGCTGTGGTAGAGGTCAGTGATGATGCGTCTGTGAAGATGGTTGGTCCTGCCTGCAGTCGGTCAATTATCTTTGGTGGGAGGTTGATGTTGATGACTGTGATCAGCTGAGTCCAAGGGGGTTTTGTCGCGTAGCGAATCTCTCCTCCGAAGCCTGCAAGGGCCATGGCTATGTATTCGGATATTGTTGTTGCCTGCGCGGCGAGCTGTTTGCGAAAGGGCAAGTATATCTTGGCTGGTTCGAGGCCCAGATGTCTTAGGGTGAGTTTCCTGCATTTCATGATGAGGCTGCTGAGGCACTCGACTCCCATCATGGTTTCCCCAAGACCACCCATTGTATTGGTTGGGCTTTTTCGGGGGGTCCTTGGGCTAAGGCTCCCACTCCCCTCTTTTTTGTAAAGTGGACATACAGATCGACCGGTGTACTTGTATTCCATCTGGTGAGCATGCTCACTGACATCTGGTGTTAGATAAAGTTGAGCAAGCTTATCACTTCTGGTGTCAGGATTTTCTGCTCCCAGGGGTTCTTTCCTTTCAAGAGGTCATTTAGAGAGTCCATGACCTCGGGAGGAATCAGGACGATGTTGCGGAGCCACTGTAAGAACCCTGCCAGCTGCTGCACGTCATGGAGCGTCTTGATATCTTGGCGGATTTTCATCAGGGGAGGGGTTACGTAGGAGCTTGGGATTCCCACTCCTAGGAAGGTCATGCACGGTCCCTTTTTTATTTTTGTGCTCGCTATTTCGAAGCCATTTGTCTTTAAGGTCATGGAGATGGTTGATACCAACTGGTCTACTTGGCTTGTTGATGGTGTGGCAACCAGGATATCGTCCCTCTAATGCATGATGGTCACAGTCAGATTGTTCTGCTGGTGCTAGCGCTTGGTCTACTGTGATCTGGCAGATGGTAGGGAAGTTGATTATTCCTTGTGAAACACTAATCTTAGAAAATTAGGATTTTAGTGACCTTCCTGAAAACAATTAAAAAATCAGAAGGGAGTAGTTATCTGAAACTTAAATAATTTATTGTCTGTCATTTCATGTTTAATCAGCTGTGCTTACAATGGGAAAAGACAAAACTAGAGAGCAGAGCCACAAGAACATAAACAATGCAACCAGAAACCCATTCTTTGGAAAACTGGACTATCCCCAGAATCATTTGTATTGTCAGTGATAGAAAAGGTCAAGAGTTTCGGGTGAGGAAGGCACACCTTACTTCCTCCTTTTAAGACCCCTCCCCACGAAAACAACCCCAGACTTAATTTAAGAAGTCAGTCAAGCATGCTTAATAGCTATTCAAGCTAATTACCATAGGAAGCAGGGGATGGGAGGGGCTGTTATTATATGGGAGGGGCTGAATATATATTAGTTTGATACCTCTGCTAATAAATAGATTTTGTAATCACCTGTGATTTTGCAGTGCGTATTAGAGGATTACCTCAGCTGCTGCCCAGCGCTGAATAAACATACACTTTCTTGCTTTAAACTGTTAGAGTCTTTTGTCCGTCACAGTTGAGTATCAGTATTAGACCAATAATCATATTTTGATAATTCCCTTGGAGTAACATTTTCCAGTGAAAGCGTAGGTTGGGCTGCTGGCTGTTTGGAAAGATGATGGAAAAGACGAACCACTCCTTGTCATCTTTGTGAAGAGAAATAGAAAAGAAGCAGTCTTTGTTGCGAGCACTGCGCAGGGTTGTCTTCTCAGTATCATCAAGTTCATAGGCAGCAAAGTTTGTACTGGGCCCATTGGCTGGATTCTCTTGTTGACTTCCTGCAGGTTGTGCAGGAGACGAAAGCCTTCACTGGACCATTTAAATATTTTGAAGATTGGGGTGTTCCATGGGCTCATGGAGGGTTCTATATGGTTTTTGTGTAACTCTCGGCCAATTAGCTCAAGGAGAGCAGTCATTCAAGGCTTGGACAAGGGCCACTGTGCTACCCACACCAGATGGACTGATTTCCAAGTTAGGTTGATAGGCAATGGCGGTTATACGACAGTGGCCCTTAGAATAGATTTGTCACCCAAACGTCCAGCATGGCTAGGGCATCTCTCCCCAACAAGGGTGGGCAATCCGACATAACATTTATCGTAAGGGTGATAGTCCTTCCTGGTCCTTTCTCGGTACAGAGTGTTATTGCTATCGGTTGGGTGCTTTTGCAGGCTCGGGACATCTCTCAAACTCCGCCCAACATGAGGCTTCTTCTAGTTTCCATGGTAGAGGCAAGTGTATGTCTGGGATGACGGTGACGTCTGATCCTGTGTCCACCCAAAAGGGAAAGCAGAGGGCCAAGTCGTCGGACCTGTTCTGGAGATGACACTCTGCCCACACGATCAGTGGGTGCTTACCCACCTTCACGACATAGTCCACCCATGGGTCTTGTTGCTTTGCTTTCATGGCAAAAGCCACCCAGAGGCCTCATCCCCAGGGAACTGTTCTTGGTATTCCTGAGCTGCAGATAGGTTTGATTGAGCTATTGGTTGGGCAATGAAATTGGTCATTTCTTGAGGGGGTAATGGGTGTGGAAGCCCCATGCCCCATTGAGGGCTGCTGTAGCTGGGCCACTTCATGTTCCAGGAGGGAGGGGGCTGGGTGCAGCCCGGCTGCCCCTTCCCCTTCCCGTTTCCCTGAGGCTTGGATCTGCATTCCTTAGCTAAATGCCCCTTCTTTCCACATGCCCAGCACAGTCCCCTAAGCTTCCCCTGGCGTTGAGGAGCAGCTGCTGGTGGGCATCCTGACTGGGGGCAGTTTACTGCTATGTGGCCTGCCTGGCCACACTTGAAGCATGCCATCACACTGGTTATTGCAGTGTGAACTGCTGCTTGGATAGAAGTTAGGTGTTCTTCCTTTGCAACATGTCTGATCATGGTTGTGATATTAGACCCAGGTGGCAGTGATCTTAAAATGTCCTTGGTGGCTGAACTGCATTGCTGGCATAGGCAGTTGGCTAGCACTGGACCTTTCGCCTCTGAAGGTAATGCAGAGGAATCTAATGCTGCCCAAAGATGGCCCACAAACTGAGTGAAGCTCTCACTCTCACTCTGCTTTATAGTGGACTATGGCGATGGTTTGGATATTACTTTAGAAGCAGCACGGATGGCTTCTCGGGCAGCACGGGCATTGTCATGACCTCATGGGCCCGCAGGCCTTTTGTCTGTGCATATGGGGTGATTATTTTAGGGTCTGTGCCCATTTGTCTCTGTATGCTGGAGTCGTGCAGTGGATGGTCTGCCCCTGTTACTAAGGCTAGCTGCTTTACACAATTGTCCTCCCATTCTTGTTTAAAAAAGGTCATCCCCGCCCTATCAAAAATTAGTCTACAAGTCTGTTTGATATCAAAGGGGATCATATCATCGCCTCCAAAAACGCTATCAATGAGTGTGGAAACTATGGCAGAAATAATTCCTCTTTCTGTGATCGCTTTGACAATTGCCTGCATGTCCTTCAGATTTACCGGCAAGTAGGTTCTTTGATTTCCGCCTGCCCCCCCAACTAGGACTGGAAACACAAGAGTGGCCGATGGAGCTGACTCTGCGCAAGCTATTTTTATTTTGCGCCAATCTGTAAGCAGAGTTCGATCTTTCTCTGATATCCCTTTGACCCACGCAGAAGAGTTGCAGCTGGTGATTTTATATGCCGCTGCTCCCTTTTTTTTACAACCTAAATCAGTGTCAGAGTCATCCTCTGACTACCTTCCCAGCCACCTGTCCCAGCTTGAGTCAGAGCCCGAGCTGGAAGTAGACTGGCTGGATGCTTCCGGGCTGCTGAGCCTTTTCCTTGGGCTCCGCCCTTGCCCCTTCTTCCGGGGGTCAGGTCATTCCCTCCCCCTGGGTTCCCCCCGCCTCCTGTTGGGAGAGGTTCTTTCCCTATAAGGACCTGATATAAAATGAGCTCTTTGATTGGTCTTAAGCTCCTTCTCGGGGGCCCCCCCTCCTCCCTTCTCGCTTGTGATTGCACTGTTCATCGAGCCTTCTGCATATCCGCCCCCTGCACCACTGGTCCACCCCCCATCACGCGCTCCAGCACCATTTTCAAACGCATATGGCGTGGGTGCCTTTTTATCAACCGCTTTGGATTCTGAGATTATAACTGTGTTCCGCACCTCCTCTGCTAGCCCCTGCCAAAATGTCTGCGTGCGCTCCCCCCCCTCCGATGGTGGTGATTCCTGTCCCGGGGGTTGTGGAGGGGGTTCCAGGGTCTGCGTGTCTGCGCTCCTGAGTGGTTCAAAGTCCTCCGTGGTTTGCATGGCTGCCCTGATCCCCAGCTGGGTTTCCTCGGCCAGAGCCCTCATGCATTTATCCTATGTCTCCGGATGGAGAATTTCTATGGGGCTTTCTATAGCCCCTATCTTTATCAGTCTCGGCACTGTGAAAATAAAATCCCTAAGTTTACACTCTATGCCCCACTGTGCATGGATCTCACTTACGACCTTTGCGACAGCTTCCACGCCCCTCTCTGGTCCAGGGACGTCTCCTCACGCTGCACTAGACTATCTGTTCAGCCGCCGAGTCCTTTTCCAGGTGATCCCCGAACCCTGGGCAATCTCCCGGGATTCGGCACCACTTGTTGCAGCGACCTGGTTCTGGATTAAGCCCAGCATGGCGGCGCTAACCCCAGGGCCACTCGGTGCATATGCTCCAGACACCAATTTGGTGGACAGCAAAATGGCGTTTATTGAAGGATCACAGGGGTTTTATATATTGTGCTGTTAGTGTAATTTCCTTCTACTCATGTCCGGCTGGGTGAGGCCACACACAGAGCAAAAGTCTCACTGCGAGGGGGGAAGGGGTCCTAACTGACTGTACAGCTCGAATTCTTCCGCATGCATATCTCTTACTCTCCACAGCAGCTGAGTGATTTCAGTTTGGATTTCTGTTAAGGAGGAAGATTTCTAAGTGCATCTCATTACTTTTTTTCTTTAATCAAGGGAGTATTTTTTTTTACCTTTTCAATTCAGAGAGAACATGATAGAGGCATTCCCCAGGTGATCTTGATGCTGAATGTCTTCTTAGGAGTTCAGGAGTTAGGCACACAGAAGGATGAGCCCCTTGCTGGATGACCCTATTTGGACAACCTGCTCCTCATTCCCAGCCTCAACATGTCTGATATCCCCCACCTGGGACTGACATTCCTGTGCCCTGCATCAGAACCTTGTCCCCTGAGCTCTGCAGCTGGGTGTCCCAGCCCATTGTACCATGTCCCATTCAGCTCTCCTCAGGTCTCTGCCTGCACACAGGCCCAGGGGATGTTTTCCTCTTTGTGAGGAAGAATGGAAAAGCCTGAGCAGGATTCCTAAACAACAAACCCTACTGAGGAACCACATGCTCAGCACAAGCTGGCTGGAATGATGCCACCTTTCTACAAGGCACAGTGTGACCAGAACTGATCTTTGTAAGCAGCATTCTCTGAGTCTTTCAGCTGAATCCCCTGCTCCTGCCCTTTCCCTGTATCTCTGTTGATGATGGAAGCTGCTGGTGCCATTCTCACCTTTAACTCCCCTTTGGAACGCAGACAGATGTTCCCAGGTGTGTTAAGCAGGATTTGCTCAATGGTTCTACTAAACTTTTGAATTCCTCATGGAACACAGGTGCCATTTTGACACTGAGGAAACAAGGAATCACTTGTGACACTCAGGTCCCATGGAACCAAGGGGCCATTGTGACACAGCAGGGCCACGTGGAACCAGTGGTCCATTGTGACACTGTGGATACAAGAGGACCATGGCAACACCACCAGAACCTCATGGACCCAATGAGTCCATGGTGCCCCAATGGGGCTGCATGGAGCCAATGGTCCATTGTTACCCTGCCCATCCAAGGAGTCCATTTTGACACCATGGGAGCTCATCTAATGAGGTAGGCCATGGTGACACTGCAGAACCTCATGATATCCAACATCCATTGTGATCCAGCAGGACATCATTGGAACCAAGGAACTGCTGCTGACAATACAGAAACTCACGGAACCAGGGTCTGCTGTAGCACTGCAGAACCAGCACAGCTGTTGGACCTTGTTCCCTGGCCCTTGGGAAGTGAATGTGGTAAGTTGGGTAGGCACTGGGGTGTGGGCAGTAGATTTGGTCAGTGGATGTGGTCAGTGGGTGCAGTCAGTGGGCACAGTCATTGTGTTTGGACAGTGGATGTGATCAGTGGATGTAGTCTGTGAAGGTGTGGTAATTTGGTGTGGCCAGTAGGTCTGCTCAGTTGTGTGTGGTCAGTTAGAGTATGGTCACTTGGGTGTCAGTCAGTTTATTCAACTAGGTGGTCAGTGGATTGTGGTCAGAAGCAGTGGGAAGTGGGTGTGTTCAGTGGGTGTGGCCATTTTGAGTGGTCACTGGGTTTGGTCAGTGAGGTGTGGTCAGTGAGGGGGTGTGATCAGTGAGGGTGGTCAGTGGTAGTATGGTCACTGGTGGTGTGGTCAGTGGGTGCGGGCAGTGGATGTGGTCATTTGGGTGGTCAATGGATGTGATCTGTGGGGTGTGGGCAAAGGTGTCTTGGCAAAGGTTGTGGTCAATGGTTGTGGGCAATGGATGCTGACAGTGATGTGTAATCTGTGGTGTGGTCAGTGAATGTGGTCAGTTGGTTAGTCGTTTGGGAGATGATCAACTAGGTGGTCAGGCGTTTGGTCGTTTGTGTGGTCAGTGGGAGGTGTTAGTGGGTGGGGTCATTTGCTTGTGGTCATTGGGGTTGTCAATTGGGTGTGATCACTGGGGATTGTCATTGAGGTGGTCATTGGTGTGTATGAGGGGTGGTCATTGGGTGTGGTCAGTGGGTGTTCAATCAGTTTGGGGGTCATTGGATGTGGTTGCGGGTGTGGCTAGTGGATGGGGTCCATGGAAGTTGTCAGTGGGTTATGGCCAGTGGATGTGATCGTGTGTGTAAATGATACATAGCCCCCAAAAAGGCCCCTGGGAGTTAGTCTCCTAAGACAAAG
>NW_027635788.1:36651-65486 GCF_903797595.1 Erithacus rubecula | reverse complement strand
TAGTCTGTGTCCCATTCCCCATATTTCCATTTCCTGTTCCTGTTTCATTCCCGTTCCATGCCCCGGTCCCCATTCCCGTGTTAGAATTGGAACAGAGAATCCTCTCTGAGTCCTCTGAGAGAACAGAATGCAAAATTTGAATTCAAAAGCTTCTGAGAAAATAGAATATATTAAGCCACTTCAACATGAAATCGAGGCCTGACCTAGTTTAGGTAAGGAAATTAAGGTGTATAGGTATGAAGTAGAAGTATAAATCCTTGTTGGAATAAGGTAAGAGTATTTTTAAGTGCCTTAAAAATGAAAGCCTTTGTGTCCTGCGTGAAAAAATAACCTGCAGTGAGAGCTCAAAGCCACAGCTCTAGAGAAAATAAAAATACGTTAAGAACATTTCCGATATTCTACAGATAGAAACAGATAGGCCATGTGCACAAGTTATATACGTAGATGTTCATATTGAGAACCAGAATTCTAATAGGTTTAGGAGAAATGCTTCAGGTTCCTGTTTTTTGATCACTGGGAAATTGTCAATAAAAATCCATGTATTGGAGCCTGAGCTCTCTCCCTCCTCTCTCGTCGCGTTCCCTTTCTCCACCACCATCATCATCACTAACCAGCACGTAATGAAGAAGAGGAAGATGAAGAAGAAAGAAGAGAAGAAGAAAGGCCAGGGAGCATCTGCCTCTGGAGACTCTGCACCAGCCGCAGCTTTCCACCTCTTGCAGCAGAGAGCTGCTCCTGCTTCCATCGGGACTTTATGGCAGAGAGATTGAACAGGGACTGGAGAGCCTTGGGCCTTTGCCTTTGGAGCCTGACGTGCCTTGACAAGAAACAACTTTACAGCAGCCAGCAGCTGCTCTGCTCTGGGAAGATCTAAGCCACAACCAATCCCCACAGCTGGTGCCAGTACCGGTCCCAATCCCCATTCCCGGTTCTAGTCCTCGTCCCTATCCCATATTCTGGCTCTGGGTCCCGTAGTCCCGGTCCCTGTTCCCGCTCCAGTCCTGCTCCCTGTCCAGTATTCCTGGTCCCATTCTCAGTATTGGTGCCAATCCCCAAATCCCGGTCCCTTTCCCATTTCACTGTCCCATAGTCTCAGTCCCTGTCCCCATTCTCGTTCCCATTCCCAGTCTCTGTCCCCATTCCAGTTTCCAGTGCCGATTCCCAGTGCCAGTTCTCTGTTCCGTATTTCCGTCCCAGTAAAACTCTCGGTCCCATAATACCTGTCCCTGTCCTAGCTCTCAAATTCCCCATCCCTGTCCCCATTCCCGCTCCCTGTTCCCTCTCACCGCCGCTGCTGCCTCGCTCCGTTCCCCTCACGGCGCTCACATGACCACGGAAACTCCGCGCTGCTCCTGCCCACCAATCCAGCGTGCGATCGCTCCTGATTTGCATAACCCCGCCCACAGCTCTGACCCCGCCCACCAGCAGCCATCACTGTTTTCAGGCGCTCTTTGCTCCCGTTCCCTCCCAGTGCTCCCAGTAAGAGCGGCACTGGCAGGGAAAGTGCTCCCAGTTCCTTTCCGGGTCTCACAGCATCGCTTCAACCATCGCCCTATTATTCCCAGTGCTCGCAGTACCAGTCCCAGTGCCTTGAGTAGAGCATCTGCTTTGAAATTCTGAGCAGTAAAGACTGGCTGCTCTTGTGTGTCAACGCCCAGCAGAGTTGGGCAAAGAGTGGGAGGAAGAGAAGCAATGAGAGGAGAAGGAAGGGCGTGTCAGAAGGAGGAGTGCTTTTACTGCAGGGCGATTCTCTCTCCCTGCCTCCCAAACAGGGAATTTCCATTCACAAACCTTGGTACCGTGGAGGAGCAGGGGGCTGTGAGGAAGAGGAAGATGCCCAACAGCTACTGGCAGGTGAGAAGGAAGTCAGTGCCCCTTTTCCCCTGTGTCCTGCTCCATCTTGCTGCAGGACAAATTCACTGCTGACACCCTCCTGCCGGGGACACACTGTGGGGGGATCTCCTTGCCCTTCTCTCTGTCATGGAGGCAAATCCCATCCTCTCCTTGTCTTTCCTCCCCCAGACAAGGAACTGAGCACGGACAGCAGGGAGGACAAATCCCCGTGGCACAGCCTCGGGCAAGAGGCCGTTTGCAGTGGCTCCAGGGCACAGGAATGCAACGGGGAGAAGAAGGCCCAGAGATCCTGGCCAAGGAGGGGCTGCAAACTCAGCCCAGGGTTCTCTGTGGAGGGAAGACCCATCCTGGGCCAGGAAGGTGACCAGAGATCCAGCTGCAGCTCAGACCTGGTGCTCCCTGAGCAGCTTCATGGCAGGGAGAAGCCCTACATGTGCTCAGAATGTGGGAAGAGCTTCATCACTAAGTCCAAGGTGACCTCCCATCAGCAGGTGCACACGGGAGAATGGCCCTACAGCTGTGGGGAATGTGGGAAGAGCTTCAGAGACAGCTTTGGCCTCCTCAGCCACCTGGCACGTGCACACCATGGGGAGCGGCCCTACACGTGCTTGGAACGTGGGAAGAGCTTCATTGATAGGTCCAATCTCACCTCCCACCAGAAGATCCACTTTGGGGAATGGCCCTATGAGTGTTGCGAGTGTGGGAAAAAGGCTCGGAGCAGTTCGGATCTCCTCAAGCACCAGCGCACACACATGGGGAAGAGGCCCCACGAGTGTCCTGAGTGTGGGAAGAGCTTCTCCAGGAGCTCTACCCTGACCAAACATCAACGGAGCCACCAGTAAAGGAAACCCTGTGAGGGGCCTGATTGCAGGCAGGGTTTTGTCTGCTGCTCCAACTCCATTCCCCATCAGAGGATCCCCATTGGGCAGAGTCCTGGTGTCCCACATTCCCCATGACCCATGTTGGGAAGACACCTGGCTGTTGTTCTCCACATCCTCCTGGTTCCCCATAGGCACCTGGATGAACACAGGGGTCAGAACACCCGTCAGGATGGAGACTAACATCAGGAGCTCATTGGGAAGAGCAGATGGGGAATGCTGGGATCCTTTCTGCACTGAGTGACTCAACAGGATCTTCTGTGATAAACTTTGTCTGAAGTTCCCACTTTGCCCACCACAGGAGGCCCTGTAAATGTCTGTGACACCCCTGGTCTTTAGCAGCCTGGAGACTCTTGGAATGGCACTGCAGAGCCCCTGTGAGTGTCTGTGACAAACTGGCCCCTTAGCACGTAGGGAGGGCTCTGTTGTCCCCATGGAGCCGCTGTGCCTGCCCGTGACTCCAAGATTCCTTAACAGATTAAAGAGCCCTTGAATACCGTGGAGACCCCGTGGCTGTACGAGCTCCTGGTTCCTTAGAAACCTGGAGATTCCTGTGATGTCACAATGGACACCTGTGACCTCGCTGTTCTTTGGGTGCCCAGAGAGACCTCTGGGATGTCATCATGGAGCCCCTGTCACTGCTGGGGACCTCATAGCACTTTAGAGCCCCAGAGGCACCCTGGAATTCATCAGGAACCCCTGTGAGTGCCCGTGACAGATCACTGCCCCAGTAGCTTCCTTCTGGTAAGAGTAACTCCCTGGAGGGCCTGAAACCAGGAGGTTTCTTCATGTCAGAGCTGAGCAGATAGCAGTTGGTGTTGGGGACTGTTCCCCATGACAGAGAAAGATCTGAGGGCAGAGAAACAGTTCCTGCAGGGATGGCTCCCAGCAGCAGCCACACAGGTGTGTGAAACTCCAATGAAATGTCATGGGAGAGAGAACTTGGAAAGCTCCTGTGATCCCCAGCAATGCAGACGCCTTCTCCTGAGCCAGACCCCCTGGTCTCCTCTCCCAGCCAGCAGAGCCTCTGCTCCCAGGGTTGTGTGGTCCAGGGCAGGAGCTTCCTGTGCAGTGAGAGTTGTGGCACAGCAGGGACACATCTCTCCTGATGCATGGTCATTTCCCTCTGCCCAGCACAGCACCTGAGAGTGGCTGCCCCAGGATTTTGCTCCCTGGGAGGAGCAGGGCTTTGCTGGGTGAGAAAGCTTTTCTGAGTGCCCAGCTGCCTCTGCTCTCCCTGCTTGCCTCTGCAGGAGAGTCACAGAGGTTTGATGTGTTTTTCCAGCTAGTTGTACTGCAGTTCTTCCTGCCCTCAGGGCCCCTGGCAATAAGGGGCTCCGCACCCCCGCACCTCTTAAAGTGACCTTTCTTCCTGCAGTAGAAGCACTCCGGAGCCTCCCTCCGTCCGGCCGCCTGTTTTGTCTGCGAGGGGCTTCGCTTCCCCTGGGTCTGCTGGCTTGGTGTCGGTCCCGAGCTATTCCGAGTCTGCTCCGGCTTTTGTGCCTCCCTCACGGCAGCCACTAAAACCTTTGCCTGTGCCTTTTGTTGCTCCTCTCCCCTCCTCATATAAACCCAATGCACCTCCCTCAATAATTCCTGCAGTCCTTTCTCTTGCCAATCGTCCATTTTTTCGATCTTCCTCCGTATATCCTCCCACAATTTTGCAACAAATGATGTTTTTAGGAGGACCTCCCCTATAGGAGAGTCAGGATCCGTCCCTGAATACATTCGGATACTTTGTCCCAATCTCTCAAGCCACTCAACTGGCGTCTCATCCCTCCCCTGACATTGTGCTAGCGCCTTGCTTATGTTCTGCCCTTTGGGAACAGCCTCCCGTATACCCTGTATCACCATGCTTCTTAATTCTATCATTCTTAACCTGCCTTCTTCTGTCTGTGCGTCCCACGACGGTCTCATGCTCAGCCACCTTTGGTCCCCCAGTCCTCCCTGGGGGTTTCTGCGCACCCAGTCCGGAATAGCGGCTTGCCTTATCATGTCCCGTTCCTCGAAATTGAACAATGACCTCAATATGGCATTAATATCATCATATGTGTATACGCTAGTTCCTAAGAACTCGTGTAACCGGTTTGCGACACCTATCGGGTCATTCATTAGACTGCCCATTTCTTTCTTAAATGCTCTCATGTCTGCGGTGTTAATTGGTATGTGTACAAATCCGATGACCCCCGGGGCAATGGACGCTTCCCTTAAAGGAAGGAGTTTATGTTCGTCTGTGTCATCCCCACTATCGTCATTGTATACTTTATTTGTTTTTTGTCGGGTCCTGCTTGCTGGCAGGGATCCTTTTTCTCCGGCAGCAGGAATTGTTACTTTATGTCCCGGGAGGGGGGGAGCAGGGGTGGGTGAGGCGCCGCTGCAGCCGGTGCCGGGGGATTGGGGAGGGGGAGGGGTGAGGCATTGGTTGGCATGAGGGGTTAGCTGACTTCTCTGGGGTTTTTCCCTGAGGTTTGCTTTTTTTCTGTCCCATTTTCTCTAAAAGGTTTTCCCCCCTTGCACTACTTTTGTTATGCCTACTTACCGTGTTTTATGCCGGGACCACCGCCGGGTCCAGGTATGACCGTACTGAAGTTTAAACTTTATTTCAATGTTTCCAATCTACTCACCTCACATGGAGAACGGTTCCGTGGAGTTTTTCGAAAGGAGATGAGCTCTCTTTTCCTTTTCCTGGGCTTGTCCTGCCCTAGGATCTGAGAGGTTTACCAATTCCCAATTCCGGGGAATGTACCTTCCCTCCCGATCCTCCCCGTGACCGACCCCCAAAACTTCCCAAGTTTTAGGTGTGACACGAGAGAGAGAGAGAGTTAATACCACATTACTGGTCGCTTCCCCCTCAACCGACCACACCCCTTGTGGGATAATGGAACTGCGATTTTGGGGTCCGCACTCGCTTTGTGATAAAATCACGTCTCAATCACGCGCTCAGTCACACCTCACTAAACCACGCAATACTTACGGCTCCTTTCCTGCGTGGATTCTTCGTGCACGTCGAGTTTTATGAGTGAAAAATGTTGCCGCGGTTTGTCTGAGAGCTCGGGGCCCAACTTTTCCCTTTCTGATTGTGGCTTTTCAAATTTTTAGTTCGGGAACCTGACCGGCTTCGGGGAATTCCCCAATTCCACCAGGTCGCTAAAGTCAGCAAGGCGCCTCCTGGTTGGAAAGGGGGACCCCGCGAACCCAAATCAGGATCACGTTGGGGTCACCAAGATTGTTATAGGTAATAAACAAATCAAACTGAATTAAAGGTTTAATTGGCAAATTTTATTTTTGTGACCAAAAATACGGTCCTGGAAAGCCACAACCAGAAAAAAAACAACACCGAGCCCGGGTTCGGAGTTGGATGAACACACGATGCTACCCAGCCTCTATCGCACTGGGTTCCCCTGGTGTTCACGCCGCCATCTTGGTCAGTCCCCTTTTTATACTGTTTTTCATAGCCTGGAGCAGGACAGTCCTTTGTTTCTTTCAAATTCAGTTCTGGTGTCCACACAAGACAACGTCCTTCCTGCTCCTTGATGAGATTTTGTGTCCATTGTGTATTGCTTTTAGGTGGTTGATTTCATCTTTACGGGAACCAGAGTCGGGGAATGCAGTCCGGGGAGGAGGTGATGGGATTTTCGGGAAATGCTGCTCCCTTGTGAGTTTCTGGGATTCCCCAGGAGATAGGTGCTTAGTGGTAGCAGTCCGGCCTGTAGATATGTTAATTTACCTAGTTCTGTGGCAATTAATGCCTTTGCCTGTGGCTTGTTTATTTTTATTTTGCAGACTTATTTTATACAAAACACAAATTACAATATGGTATATATATATATATACATATATCACAAATCCAACCCTTGTGGGTTTGAGTCAGCCCAGCTCAGTGTGAATGTCTGAGCAGCAGCTGAGTGCTGCAGGGAGGGCACCCAGGCCAGGCCTGCTCTGGCACCAGTGCTGCTTGTGTTGGTTGGGGTGTACGTGCACAGCACTCTGGGTGCACTGAAAGTTGTGTTTATTCTGGCTGGAGCTGTCCCTGGCAGGGGAGATCCTACTCCACTCTCCCTCCCTCTCCTGGGGCTGCTCGGTGATGCCCTGGCTGCAGGATGAGTTGTCAGGGTGCTGAGCCTGGAAACATTTGCCTTTCTCTTGCATTCTCTTTTTTAAGTTGGTGAAGTGATCCCATTCACTGAGTGATTCCACAGCCAGATCCAGTATCAGGCTGGGACATGGAAATGCATGGCTGGGACTGAGGAGGAGGCTGTGTTGGGTCAGCCTGTGCTCACTGCCAATGAAGCACAAATGAAACCACATTTGGCTCTTCAGAACAGTTCCCAGAACCATAGCCCACTGCTTGTC
This sequence comes from Erithacus rubecula, assembly GCF_903797595.1. Taxonomy (NCBI): domain Eukaryota; kingdom Metazoa; phylum Chordata; class Aves; order Passeriformes; family Muscicapidae; genus Erithacus; species Erithacus rubecula. Next base: position 58,401 of record NW_027635788.1, on the reverse strand, counting down.
TTGTCTGTGCAACCCCTGCTAGAGATGAAGGCCTCTTCAAACCAGGACTGTTGGTTTGTTTAAAGAAATTAGTGTAAATAAATCCCCATGTGGGTGCAGATCTTCTCCCTATAGTGTGTTAAATACTTTACACAGAATGTCAGGAGAGGCGTAGAATGTGTGTTTTGGGTGTAGTCTGCTCTTGTGTATCCCTTCTGGATTCAAATCTCTGTTTCAATTCAGTTTTAATTAACATGAGGACATAATCCAGAAGTTCTGAGGGATTACTATTGATGCTTACCTATTAAAAATTTAAACAGAAACAGACATCCCAATACATGTGCTGAACCACATCTCTGCAACTTGGACTGGGAAGCAATGTGTGAGAGCTCATTTAATGCTGCTGCTGAGTCCAAAGCCCCAGGACTTGTCTCTCCCTTTTCTCAGGAGTCTCTGTGTGGGTGGCCACTGGTGTGATCCAGGTTAGTAGTTTATCATTCCTCACAGTCCACAGAATTAGGCTCCAGGAGTTTGTTAGTGCAGAATTAAATTGGGTGCAGCTCTGCTGATTTCACTGTGCTTTCTTTGACTCTGTTTCATCCCTCCTCTGGGGGGGATGTTGGAGTGATACCTCTGAGCTGGCAGGAAGCCACAGGAGCCTCTCTGCTCTTTGAAACAGCTGAGCTCTGGCTTTTGCTGTGTGGATCAAGAGAGTGCTGCTTTTGGTAAGGTCCTTTGTTCAGTTGGGATTTTTGGTTTTGGTTTTCATCATCTTCCTGTTCCATGCTCTTTGTGACTTAGCATATGTTCTTAGCTGGTTAAGGCACAAACATTTAACTTCATTTTTTTGCAGGTTGCCTATGCTGGCACTAATTCTTGGTGTTTTGTGGTTCATAGTTGAATTCATTATTCTGTTTCAGAAACTTTGCCCGTTCCTTGTCCAAGCTATAGCTGAGGACACACATAGAACAGATGTAGATGTTTTGGAGGAGCACTTTCTCTTAGACTGTTTATTTAGAGTATGAGGAATTCCAGCACCCTGCTATGGAAAAAATAGCTTTACTCCTTCCATTTTGCCTCTTCCTCCTGCATTCCCCTGCCCTTGTTGTGCCAGGAAGGTGGCACATGGCTGTGTATCTCAGCCAGTCTGGACTATCTTTTCCCATTTCCTTTTCTATAGTTCCCAACCCTTTGGATGGCTGATCAGCATTTCTGTCTGAGTGCAAGAGCTCAATGCTGGCTGCAGGGAGCCTCCAGCTGGGGCAATCCAGGACTGGTGTCCTGCTGGCAGGATATGGGATAGCAGAGTCCCTTCTGCCCTGTGGAGCTAAAGATGCCTGGTGCTTTAGGGGCCTGCACACAATAAACCCAATTTCCCCGCTGTTCACTGTTCCATAGGTTTTTCCTCTTCCCAGTGCTGCGCTGTGTGGCTGTGTGCCTGGTGAGGCTTCTTCAGAGGACAGTTGAGTGGATAATCAGTGTTTGGGGAAAGAGCCCTTGAGGCAGAGTCCCAGGAACTGCTGTGCCTGGCAGTATACAGAAACGGGGTGAAACTATTTCAAAGAATGCATTTACAAGATCCAAGAAATACTTGTGTTTTTTACTTCTGTAGTTGGTATGATGAGCATCACCTTCAGCTCCTCAGCAGTTCACCAGCTAGCTCTTGAACCAGGCAGGCTCCTTCTAGCTACTGTGGTGGACAGAAGTAAATTTTAGAGTTTAAACTTGTAAATGGACTAAGTTTGTGGACTCGAAAAAGGAAGTCCTCTGTGTGTGATAGGGAATTTGGGTTTTGGAGGAGAAGTTGAATGTTTTTACACAGGTGATGACAGTGGGAGGAATAGTGATCCTCAAGTCTTTGGTTTTCTTTAGGAGTAAAAATTCATTCTTACAGTCAGTGTTTCCACTGCTGGCTCTTTTCCTTGTTCCTGGCAATGCCCTCTCTCATCAGAGGTGTAGCTGCTGCCCTGGAGTGTTTCACTCCTCACAGCAGAGCAGCTGGCTGTTCCTGCAGGAGCGCTTGGGAACTGAGCACCGGCTGCTTCTGGGCAGCCAAGGGAAGGTGTGAACGCTGGAAATGAAGCAGTGCAGGGAATAGCAGCAGCAGGAATGTGGTAACAGGTTGGAGAGTAGAGTACAAGCCCACTGTGAGCAGGGTATACACACACCAGGTGTGTTTGATAACAACCAGACTGTCCTGGGGGTTTCCCTGTCATGTGCTGGAGAGAGGAGAGAAAGGGGGAGGGTACAACAGGGATGGGGCAAACTGGGAGTGGAGGAAAATCTCAGAATGACAGAACACTCTGTATTGGAAGTGACCCACCAGGATCATTGAATCCAACTCCTGGCCCTGCCCAGGACACCCCAACAATCCCACCCTATGCATCCTTGAGAATGTTGTTCAAACGCTCCTGGAGCTCTGGCAGCCTTGGGGCCGTGCCCATTCCCTGGAGAACCTGTTCAGTCCCAAAGAAAACCTTTCCCAAACATCTGGATAGCAAATCTGTTCTTTTAATTCTTCCTTGATAAGAGAATTCTGTCTGGTTGAGAGGCAGTAAATGGCAAATTCCATATTCTGCTTTTGTTCATTTGGGCAAAATAAAAAGCCCATTTGGTAAACTTGTAACATCACAATGTGAAGCTGTTTTAGCTTTTCCAGTAAGTCACAGGTTTCTTAAGTGCTATGGTACTTTGTTTGTGGCTTTCAAGTGGCCAACTTTTGGGCTGACATTGAGCTCACGTGGCCCCCAAGCAGCCTGTAGGGAATGAGGCTTATTCCCTCTCCCTGTTTGGTTTTTTTCCATTCGAACTTGTAAGATGACAATAAGATAACAATAAGGTTAGAAATTGAATGAAGCTGTTGAAAATGAATAGAATAGAAATGAATAGAAGCGAGTCAGGTTGTGGTGAAAACCTAAATGCAGGGGTAAGCCAGGTTTATTCAGTGCTGTTTATTCATTTTTTTACCTTGAAGGGCAATAAAGGCAAATCTATGAATAGGAAGATTTTTGAACTTGAATTGCGGAATTAACCAATGAAAATGAAACAAACTCTGAATATTAAATTATGAAGTAATCCAATGATGTTTTTCTTTTTTTTTTTTTTTTTTTTTTTTTTTTTTTTTTGTTTCCCATAGGCTGAACTCACGGGCATCCCATGGCGTAGGTACAGCTTTGAAGGCCATGGGGACTGTGGCCCATCATTTCAGCTCCAGCCCAGGATGATCCCGTCCTGCTGAGCTCCATCCGCTGCCTGCAGGCCAGCCTGCCGTGCCAGTGGCGCCGGGACGTCGAACCCGACTGCCAGGAGCTCTGGATATTCTGGGGGGACGAGCCCAACCTGGCCGATGCCATCCACCGCCAGCTGCACAGTAAGACACTCCTTGTTTCTCAGTTGCTTCTCTTTTTCCAGTGAAAAGGAAATTTTTTTTTCTTAATGCTTTAATTTGTTACTTTATGTGATTTTGTCATTGTGTTTTAAGACCTACAGGAAAATTTAAAAAAAAACCCTGTAAATTTGACTTTTTTTGCCATGTGATAAAATGCAAAGTGAAACTTGAGCTCAGGAGACCTGTACACATCATCATGACTTGGATTTTTGGGGAATCTCTAAAAATAGAGTAGATTCTAGTTTAAGGAGTGATGATGATAATAATACCCCAGCTTGGGCATAAGGTAGTAGCTGATGGAATAAATCACTTCTGTAGAATCAGGTGAACTCCATGGCACCCCACATAAATCCATGAGGTCAGGACTTGCTCCTTGCTCGTGCTGCAGGATTTGAGCATGATCCAAGGCGAGTTGCAGCAAGTGAATGGAACAGGAGGCAGGAAGGGGCAGGTAGGTCAGAGGTGACAGTGATAGGTTGGGGATTATAGGCTTTATGCAGCTGGGATTGTCCTCAGAGTCTCCAAAATGTGGAGCCTTACCATGATAAGTTACTTCTACTGTGTCTGTTATGATCCTGTTTGGATTTGACTATATCCAGTATATATTATTTTCTTTTCAGTTGTGTATTGTATGACAAGTTTTAGTTGCCTGAACTAAAAGGTGTTTTGTTAGGCCGTATGAATTTTACCTCCATTTTCACCTTGTGTCTTGCAAGAAAATGACTGAAGTTAACCAGTTTTGGTAGTTAAAAAAACCCAAGACAATCATAAGGATCAGGTTCTTGCAATAATTTTTTTATCCTCATGACCTTTAGACCTTCTGGTGACTTGGTGATAAAATTTGTTTCAAGTACACAGGATATTTTGTTTCTCAAGTGTGCTGGAGTTGTCCCTTATCTCCCACCTGTACCCTGCACTGTTTAGTCCTGGGTTATGGTATATTTGTTTCTTTTCATTCTGTTCTAAGCACCATTCCAAACTTCCTGCTTTGATGGCTGCCAGATTGTTTATTTGGCACCAGAGCCTGTAAAATCACAGATATGGAGGCCTGAGTACCTTGGGGTGTGTTCCATGCAGGTAGCCCTATGATCATGTATAATTAAAGAGATGGCTCACAAGTGCTGTGCTGAGCCATTCCACTGACATTCATTTTTTATGAGGCACCTGTTTTGAATGAGGGAATGGGTAATATTTCTACTTACCCAGCAAAGCTTTAATAATATATGCTTTTCTCTTAGTGAAATATAGTTTATTTAATATTTCAAATGCAGTAGATGGGATTAAGTAGCTTTTTATTTGAGGGGAGTCACAGGTGATGCTTCTGTTTCTGTTGTAAATTGATGGAGTTTGTTTATATCTGACATCTTGGTTACAATGTGATGCTGCTTCCAGTGGTGGAGGTATGGAAATCCACTTAAATGTCTGGACAGCTGAACCTGTTTCTGCTGGGTGCAGTATGGGGCAGAGTATAGCAAAGCATCACTGTCACACATTACCTGGTTCAAAATTTTATGGAACCACAGAATTATTTAGTTTGGAAAAGACTTCCAAGGTCATTGAGTCCAACATGTGCCTGATCCCCCAGCCAGAGCACTGAGTGCCACGTCCACGTGTTCCTTGGACACCTCCAGGGACAGGGACTCCACCACCTCTCTGGGCAGCCCCAGCCAATGTTTAACAACCCTCTCCATGCAGAAATTCCTCCTAGTGACCAACCTGAGCTTCCCTTGGCACAGCCTGAGGCTGTTCCCTCTCCTCCTGTCCCTGTTCCCTGGAGCAGAGCCCAACCCCCCTGGTTGTCCCCTCCTGTCAGGGAGTTGTGCAGAGCCACAAGGGTCCCCTGAGCCTCCTTTTCTCCAGGCTGAGCCCCTTTCCCAGCTCCCTCAGCTGCTCCTGGGGCTCCAGCCCCTTCCCCAGCTCCATTCCCTTCTCTGGACATGCTCCAGCCCCTCAGTGTCCCTCCTGAGCTGAGGGGCTCAGACCTGGACACAGCACTCAGGGTGTTCCAGCCTCCAGGCTGGAGCCTTCAGAGCAGTAACTTTTAAGTGGAATTCAATCTGAAACTCCTCTGTTGTCACGTGTGTAAATCCTACAAGGACAGATTTCCTTGTTCTATATTAAAAGCACATTGAAACACTTGTAGTGACTTATCAGATATAGTTCAAAGTGATGTAAATTGTGTAAGTGTTGTACATTTTCCTGCTGATAGGGCTGTCGGTCTCTGTTCAGTATATTTTAGAGTTCGAACATCAGTATTGACAAAATATTGAGCCTCAAATTCTGCCAGAACAAGGCATTTATGTCCATTGATTCCTTGAGATAGGACAAAGGACACAGTTTGTGTTCACTGCTTCATGCAGCCAGAAGGCAAAAGGAACAAATTTATTCTGCTTTTTATTGTATAAACAGGCCACAATACTGAACTATATGATAGTTGAAGTTAACTTCCTGAAAATATAAAGGGCTTTTCCATGTGGGCTTACAAACAGAAAATAGGAAAGTTACTGAAGCAGAGTTTTCCTTGCCTGTCAGCTTGGCCAGGGTAACATTATGCTTTTTTTTTTTTTGGGGGGGGGGGGGGATAACCTGCTCAGGAAATGAGCTGCTTTGGCTTAAAATGCTGCTCCTGCAGGTTGGATTGTCACTGTGACTTAGAGTTCCATGGCCAGAACTTCATTCTGTTGTATTCACGTGTTCAGGAGCACAAGTCCCAGGAATCTGATCATGCAAATCCGAAACAAATTGGATATCTGAGATATAGGAACATTAGGGAATAATGCCTGTTAGTGAGATCATGAATTCTTATCAAAACCAAAGTTTTGGATTTCTCTTTTCCTGCCTAGATCTTGTGCTTTGAAAGTGAAATAATTTAGTGAGAACTGAATTTCAAAGAATTTAATTTTTAAATATTATGTTTTATTAATTCAAGTCTAAATGATAATTTTTGGTTTTTCTGGGTAAGAGTCACTCCAATAGTGCTGTATGATATTTACTGCTTTCAGTAGATGGAGGAAAAGTCCAAACTGAGGCTTTGCTTCCAGAAGCACTTCAAAAACTTTTTTGCTCATGAATTCTAAGGGTTCTTTTATCTTTATAACATTGAAGATTTGGTAAACAACGAATCTGCCATTAATAAAAGCATTTCAAATAGTCATAGGGAAAACAACTTACTGGTTGTAAACAGGAAGTATGAGGAGAGTTGTTTATGTAGTAGCTTTCCAAAACTGTGGGTAATTAAATGCTGTCACGGGAGATTAAGTAAAAACAATTATTTGCAGAGCAGTTATAGATCAGTGGAGTGGTTGGGTTAACCAGGCAGCTGGGAACTTCAGGGGTGTCTCTTGCACATTCTCCTACATTTCTTCTTCCTGCCAGACTTGACTATGTTGTTCTGGTTTGTATTGTGGTGACATTTAAAACTGGATGAGGAGTTGAAGATCTTTATTCAGTGCTGGGTGGAAAAAGCTAATTGGGGTGGGGTCAGTGAGTGAGGAAAAACTGGAGTGATTCTGTAAGTCTGAAAAAGTTGGGCGTTGCCTTATTTTGTTGAAGTTTGGTTTTCTGAAGGATAAATGCTGTTTAATGATATTGCCTGGAGAGGTTTGGCAGCTGTTCCAGCCACAGTACCTTTTCCCACAAATCCATTTTTTGTGTATCCGGCAGAAGAAGGGGAAGGAGAGGAGGGAATTTTTGACTGTTGGCAGCTTTTTTGACATGAATGTTGTGGATTTGCAAGTTGCAGAGCTCTCATTTGCATTTGGTGACCAAATACCATCTGGAGCATCACAGAGAATTTAGACTCAACTCTTGGGTTTTCTCTCTTCTCCCACCCATGCCCTGGACCCTGCGAGTTCCACAGAGATTATAGGGAAGGGAGATCTGTTCCTCAGATCCCTTCTTTGCTTTTGCAAATAGCAGTTTATTCTGACATTTTACACCACTCCAAGAGCTGGACTTGATGATTTTGTAGGTCCCTTTCAACTCAGAATATTCTATAATTCTCTGACAGTTTTGTCTATCAGTTTATAATCTCTGTAGTGGAATTGTAGATATATTCCACTTGGCTGCATTTGTGGTACAGAATATTGGAGTTCTCAGGAATACTGCAGGGATTATGGTGTGTACCACTACTGAGGATACAGGTTGGTGACTTTAGCACAGCACTGGAGGTGGGCTCTGGAAAGCTGGCCAGATGTGAAACAGGAACTCAAAAATGAATAAATTCTGCATGTTTTATAGCTCTTTAAATAAAACTACATCCTTCTATCAGCTTAGTAGCTTGTGTGTCTGAGCTCACTGATTCTGGTAGGTATTTAGGATTTCTATCTCATATATTGCCCTTCATCCATTAATTTCTGCAGCTGCTTCCCCAGAAAAAATATACTGTTTCACTAGGATATAAGAATTTGGATGGAAACGCTTATGAAGAATAGATTATCTTGGATGAATTAGGCAAGTCTGTCCTGAAAGATTATTGCACATGATCTTTGCAGCTTGGTAAGTTTAAAAACGTAGCTGAAATTTGAGCTGTGACAGGAAAAACCTGGAGCTTCAGCTTGTTCCTGTTTATGAATTCTTGGCATATTGGGCTGGCGCAGCCGTAATCCCCTGGTGCTGATAAAAGTGGAGAGGGAGAAATGCTGCCTGTAGGAAGAGCTGTGTGCAGGGCACCAACATTAACCCACATGATTGTACACCAAAATTAATTTCTGCTATTGTTTCTCTACCTGAAATTTGCTGATTTTTTACCTACAAGAAAGTAGAACGTGTCAGATCTGTTTGTTAAGGATTTTTCCTGAGGAGAGCAACTTGCCCCAGAACTAAATGTAGTTGTTTTTATTCCTGCTAAGAAGGGTTCTCGATTCTCTCTTATGAACTGCCAGATTTCAAAGTTTCATTCATCAGTCAAGTCTTCTAAATAAGGTCAATGTTTAGCCTGTAAATGTTTAGTAGTTAGTGCTTGTCAGCATTTATTAGGGATTAGAAAAAACGAATGGAAAACTTGGAAAAATTTTATTTTTGGGTTCCACAAATATAAGAGAATAAAGTAATGAAAAATCTACTTTCCATTTCAATTTGAGCCTATTTAAGGTTCTTGCAGGGTACTGTCTTATTTCTGCAATTGCAAGGAATTGGAAGCTCTGTCAGGAATTACAGAGTATGTTCTAAGCTCTGTAGTGAGATACATTAATTATTGAATGAGAAGATGTTCCTGCCTATTCAAACGTATTTTAAGTGTGTGAAGCAAAGTGTGAAATGAAGACTGAGCCCCCTTGCCATGAAATGGCTGTTCAAATGACAGTGCTCCTCAGTCTTTTCATTCTACTATGAGATTATGGCAGTGGGCAAGAAGGGAGGGGTTGCTGCTGGAATTGCATTACAGCTGGCTTGGAGACTTCCTTGGATTTGCCCAAAGGTTATTCCTTGGATCCCTGGGCTTTGGTGAAAGCATGGGATGTGTATCACAGCAATTTTAATTACAACAACAACTCCACAAACCCCAGAACTCTTGTCATGCCCAGTGGTAGCAGGAATGAGAGCAGACAGGGCATGGAAAAGCAGCTCATGAACAAGGAATAAAGGATCTGAAATGCAAGGCTTTTGGAAGGCTTTCCATTTAAAAAGCAGCAATGAATATCAAGCAGCTGAGTACCACTTATTAATAATTTGAAGTGAAATCTGAAAATGGTTAATTGCCGGTTCTTGAGCACGGAGTGGAATTAACAAGTAGGTTCCTATGACAGAAGACTTTATTGGAATATTAAGTTACTGAAAAGTCTGTTTCTGGCTTGATTATTTTCAATAAGATAAGTCATTTGCATTTTCTGAATTGCCTAGCATAGATTATTCCCAAAGACATGAAAACAAAGTTCAACTTTTCCATTCTTTTGGTAAGAAGATGGGATTGAAAAGTGAATTCCTACTTTCTCAGCCCTCAGAATTGTTCTGTGACCCTTATATCTGACACTGGTAATTGGTGTCCAGTGATTGCCAGTTGAAGTTCAGCTTAGACAAAATAAACTTTTTCTTTTAAGGAGGCATATTAAATGAGGTTATTATGCCATCATTTGGGATTAAGGAATTGCTTCATGGGAAAATGCCAACTCCTTTTATACACATGAAGTTGACAAGAGCCTTATTGTGTCTGGACGAGATGTCTTCATTTTGTTTTGTTTTCTTTTAAAAATAAATGTTCTTCCCACCACCTACTTCTACCCCTTTTACTTGAAAATTGGTTTATGGGAATTATATTAAAAAAAAAAAAATAATGAGTGTCCTGTTTGGAATTGTGATTGCACATACCTTTGCTTTAATTCCTCTCTCCTTCAGTGGTTTTGTCTCCACACAACATGCAATCTCAGTGCTCAGAGCAGGATCCAATGAGTACAAGTAGCATTTTTTAATTCATTACCAGTTCTAGGCAAGAAATGGACTTTACTGATCCTTGTGGGTCCTTCCAGCTCAAGATATTCCATGGCTTATTCTCACATAGTGCATTTTCCCTCTTCTTACAGCTGGCAATATCAAAGCCTAAAAAGTTATAAAAAAGGCTTAAATCTACCAAAGGGCCATATATAAAAAAGCTTTTTATGTAAATGCTTTTTATTGTTTTCTTTTATTTATATCACTCAAGAATTAACATCTTAATTATGCTCGTGGCTGGGAATTTGGAGGTTTTCCTGTTGATTGCAACAAATTACCTCTTGAAAAAAGTTTAGATGAAAGACACTGATGGAAGGTAAAGCCAAGAAATTTTCTAGTGGATCCACATGCTTCCTCATAATCTTTCTGCTTTCCAAATGTAAGCTCAGTTCGACTGAAATAGTTGAAATTTTGAGTAATTAACCTTTAGATTTTATTTGACACAATAGTTCTTGTTTTCCTCTGGTGTTTTTGTGGGCAAAGGAGTTGGTATTCCAGAGGCAACATTAACAGCTGCCTTCTGGAGGGACATTTGATGGTCCTTTGGCAGAACTGTTCCAGCAAGGCCAGACTTAGAGCAAATCCAGGATATTTAATGTGGGGTAGAACTGTGGAAGTGGAACTGCCTGGAAAGTGCTGGGAATCCCTCCCAATAACAGCAGAGTGAGATGTTACTAATGAATCCAGGGAAACTATTGTGTAAAATGGGCTTGGAATTAACTGGAGTGCTGAGAACAAACTCAAGTCCAACTTTTGAATGTAAATAAAATTGATGTGTTACCACAGGCAATTTGGTGAACCATGTAATTAGGTTTTTTTCCATGAAAAGTGAGACATTATGCTGCAGCTGCAGCAAGGCAGTATGTAAAGGATTTATATTCTAGTTACATGAAAATTAAACAATCATTAAAAGACTGTATTTTTAAAAGTGCTGTGGAGGCAGGGGGAATGAAAAAAAATCCAATCAGTAGAATTTACTTTTCAGCGATGTATTGGGCAATATCTGCCACAGTAGTTGATGTTTTTTCCTTTAGAGAATCTTCTTCCAGTGAAATGAACTCACTTAGCTGTGTGAAGTAAATCTAAGTTAGCTTGAAGTGAAATCTGTGTTAATAGGGCTCATTACTAATGTTTGTATTTTCATGTATTGAGTAATTCTAAGAACACAGGGTAAGCTCTACTGGAAAATTTAGACTTAAAATAGATGAAATGCCACTTTCTGAAGAAAATTATTTAAAAATTGCATACAATTGCATTTGGGTAATGGCATTTTTAGAATAATTAATGAACTTTAGGTGACAATGATGGTGCTGGATTGCAAACAGAAAACACTGAAACACAGCTCTGCTGATGTTAACACATCATTCCTCTTCAGAGAGAGATGCTTTTCATTACATAAAAGTCACTTTCTTTATAATGAAGTTCCTGTTAAAGGTCATAAATCTTACTACAGAATTCTTATACCCCAAGCCTGAGACCAGTTTCATTTTAAGTGGGCTTCATTATACACCTGCACTTACTTATCCTGGGATTTGACTGTAATCTGTAGTACAAGTGCTTTGGATACCTGGCAATGTGTCCATGTGGTAATTCCCAGATGTGATCCATGACTTGGGGTGTCAGTGATCAGCCAGGAAAATGGGGGGAAGGCAGCTTTGGAAATGTGAAGTTCCTGATGTTCACTGAAACCTCAGGGTGCTGAAGCTGAAATATGGCCTTTCCAAAGAACCAAATACAACCATATTCCTGCATGGAATGAAGAGGAGGAGCAAGCAGAAAACATCTGAGTACATGGGGTAGGTTAAGAATGAGGGTGGATTCTTACTTTTGCTCTTTGCCCATGGGAAGTGGGGGTTTCAAAAGGTAAAAAAAAAGGCTGGAGTTGTGCCGTTAGTTAAATATTAGTCTTTTTGTTAAAAAAAACCAAAAAAACTGTTGGGAGCCTAGCTGCAGCTCTGACACTCACCCCAGTGTATCGCAAGATGCCGGGACAATGAAAAGGTGAAACAGAGGTCATGGTGTCCTTGTGACTGTTCAGAGAAGGAAAACAAAGTCATAAAACATTTACAGTGACTGCTCAAGGATTTAGGAAAGCACATCTGGAAAGACAAGATCCTGTTTTGACTATAGTAGAACTACTTCAAAGAGATGATTTTGCAATAGCTTTATTTGATTTATGTTATCCTAGATGTACCTATTAACAAGTAGCTTTTATAGAAAGGAAAACATTGTAACCAATCAGACTGCATGTTAGAAAAGGTATCCCTTATACACTAATGTATAAAAAGAGGTAGTTGAAACAATAAAGTGGACTCTTTTGCAGCAAAAAGATCTCGGTGTCTGAGTCTCATTCCTAAGGGGCTGCAACATCCTGGTGACCCCGACGTGATGGTGAAAGGGTTAAACGCTGACTCCTGACCAAGCGGCTGCGGCCGGACGCCCGAGAGCGGCGTGAGTGGCCACAAATCGACCGGTGAGTCGGAGCCGAACGTCGGCTGCAGCTTATAAGCTGGATTTTGCGAGATGGGGGTACTGTCTCTGCCCTAGAAAAGGCAACAGTGGACTCAGTATTAGACTTGGCAAAAGGAATGGAGAAACTTTGAATCGGACACAGTTAGTCGACCTCCTTTATTGGGCAAAACGGCGTGGGTTTCTAAAAGATACTGTTGATATATTTCAAGTAGAGACGTGGCAGGCAGTAGGAGCTGATTTATGGGAAGCTGTCCAAACTGGCAATAAGGAAGCTAAGTCCCTTGCTCCTGTATTCAGACAAATGCGCCATCTAATTGATAAACTTACAGCAGAAACGGAGGTCAAACTAGCGGCTCGAACAATGGTATCTGCAGCAGCGGAGAAGTTGTCGCTCTCTATAGAGCCATATCCCTCCGCCGCGGAGCCACAGTCGCTTTCCTCTGACCCTGGCGCGTCTGATCTATCATCTTTTGAACATCTGCCTGACCCACCTCCACCTGAAAATGTAGCAGCCCCAGTGCAGAAAGGACCGTATGATGATATCATACCCCCTTGGGTACCCGAGCCTTCTCAGCCATCTGCCCCGCCTGCCCCACCAGTAGAGAAAAAATCGGGCTGGATGTTGCACCACTGAAATCACCCTCTGGGCCCAGCAATTTTCAATCCTCCTCCTGTCTGTTCATCCAGCCCATACTTCATCAGCTTCTCTATGAGGAAGCCTGTGTCCACTAGTATACACATTTTTTTGATTTGTAAAAATCAATAGAAATGATTATTTTACACCTGGATTATTTTCCAAAGGGAAATGAAATTCAGGGTTCTTAATTTTAATTACCTTCCACATGATACTAACTTATATCTAACAAAAATAAGACAGCATCAAGTTTTAGGGGTTTAAAATACCTTAAAACGTAGGTACTTTCTACAATTAACATATATGCTTTATTTATGCATCTGAATTACAGATTTGGTTGTGACAGAATTAGTGCCTTCAAGTTCTACTGTCAAGCATTGTTTGAAAAGAGTGATTTGAAAATTTTTTTCATCAGAAACAAAACATAGGATGTTTTCATTTCAGCCTTGCTTGCTTCAGCTGCACCTGAAGGCCTTCCTACAATTGTGTTCCCTCCAGAAGAAGAGCAACAAATAACTTCATAAGATTGCATTTCAGGTGACTGTCTCTTACTGCTCCTGATAATATCTAATTTACTGAAGTGAGAACATGGGAGGATGGAGAAAAGTGAAAACAATTTGTTCTTGACCACAAAGCTTAGTGTAAATTATTGGCTCATTCAAGGCAGAGATTTAATACTAATACTGTTGAAGACATGTCATTATTACTCATTAAGTTCTCTGAAAGCAAGCAAACTGCATCTTATCTATGTCTGTTTACTGACCAATTCACCAGGAGCTTTCTACAAAGTACTGTGGCTTTTGCTTTGCCAAATGCTTTGTCAGCTGCAATTTTTTAAAGTATTTTTTTAATTACAATTAGAACTGATGAATAAGATAAGTTTCTGCGCTTGCAAATATTTGAAATTGTTCAAAGTTTTATAAAAATTCATTGTGTTTTATTTATAAGATACACAATTTATGCAATATATAAGATACACAGGCTGAAATAATACATAACTAATTCATAACGTATGGACAGCAATTGTTTCTTTAATTAAGTCCTAAAACATACAAGTTTATTTATGCTTTGCCATTAAGTTTAGCTGCATTTCATCTTACCATATATCAAAGAAAAAGTCAAAACATTCAGTTTAATTGATGCCAAACAGAAGCCATGTATATTTTTATGGTTCTTGGACATCTTTTTCCATTGAACTATTTCACCTAATTTGTGAATGATTTGGAATTATTTTGATCTACCCAACCATGCAACAGGAGGGAAGTGCCTGCTTTGACGTAAATGTCACCTAGCTGCACTCATGCACAGAAAAGGATGCATTGCTGCCCATATCACTAGAGTTATCTACTGCACAGCACCATTTCACATGTTCACAGAACCTGAAATTCCTGACATTGTCACCCTCCCATGGTCAACAGCAATGTGTGAGGAAGATAAAGTGTGGGTATAGATGTCTTCAATAAGAAAACAAGTTTTTAGTTGGATATTATTAATCGATAACAATGACTCCTCTCTGACAATGAGACCTTATAAAGAAATCAAGGACAAGGACCCTGGGAAATTTGTAACATCTGGTGGTTATTTTGATGACACTGGTCACTCCTTGCTCTTTGGTGGGTGCAAGTGGCATGGAAGTAAATACACCCTTCAGCAACCTCAGTCCAAATATCAGAATCTGTGCCAAGACAGTGGCTATCCACTTGCTACAGATAAAGCAGAATATAAACCAGTTAAAATCAATCAAAGGGTCTGCTACAAGCCTAGAAATTAACACTGAATTTCAAAAACTATTAAGCTTGTTAGAGTCTAAGAATTATTCAGTGCCTAACAAGACATCAGGGCTTACATGCAACAATCATATCAACACTACTTACATCTATTCAAGACAAGATTTGGGTATTTTGAGCAAGCTCACAGTACTTCTCAGTATATAGAGATGAATCCTGTTATTACTAGAGACTTGTTGAGCCTTTAATGACCCTAAGTTGTTCGCTAGAAATTGCTTGCTAGTAAGAAGTTACATCATTCCTATTGCTAGAAACTCAAAACTAGGCTACACAGAATATAATAAAGTGCAGAGTGTGAATCAATCCTGAATTGGCATAAATCCCAACTTTAGAAAGCCTAATTTCTAAGTTTCATCTCTTAACTTCTACATTTCTTTGCTGTGGTCTTCATTGTTTCTGCAGTAAGACCATGATGGATCATTAATACCATGTTTTCATGAGTTTGAGCTGTGATGGCAGCTTTAATAATTCTCCAAATCTGCTCTTACCTCTAAATACACCATATCTCTGTTCTGCAAGCTGTCTCCCCCTAGGAATTTCTGGTGATTTTTTTGTTCCTTTAAAAAAGAAGAAGGGTAAGAACATTCAGACTATCACCACCCCCAAAACAAATCTCTCCTTACTTTGTAAGACCTACAAAGCCATTGTACAAAACTGCTATAAACCACTGTGTCCTCCTCAGGCTGAAAAAACGGAGGGAAAACACTGAGACTGATAAATTTAATTTCAACTATCATTTTCTAAATCTAAAATATGTATAAATAAAAATATTCTTAAATATCATTTTAACTAAGATCTTATTTTACCTGTCATATCACTTGACCTTAGAGTGCCACAAATCAGTCATCCAACATTGCAGGATAGGGGCATGTTCATGGAAAAATCATTCTCAGTCTCTATCCAAAATTGCTCAGCGGATTATTTGTCATTTGTTTTTAGCTGTAAAAACTTCTTATAGTAAGTTCATTAATATTTATCCAATGTTCAGTAATCAGAATTTAAAATCAGTAATAGAAGCAGCACAATTAGCACACATGTACAAAATTAAAAAGGTTATTACTGTGGTTAAGTAGAGCTGAAGAAATATTTTCTACAACTTAGAATTCATGCTAGTAGGAAAAAGCAGTGCTTAGACTCAATTTTCTCCCATTAAAGGGAACAGGAGTTTTGACACTGAGTTCAAGGACAGCAGAATCATGCCCCAGAAGGAGAGACATCAATAGTCAAACTCAGAAGTCATGAATTAATATGAACTTAGCAGTAGAAGTTTATACCCTCATCCATAAGAAATGAACCATGCTATGGTTTTTATTCTACTTAAGACTATTTCCAGGAAAATGATATATCTTAATCTTGATATGCTTTGTTTTAGATATTGTGCATTGAATACTCAAAGTGCTCTTCAACAGTCTAAACCAAAAATCAGACAGTGCTTTTGCTTCATTTTAGGTTGCAACCTAATTATGGCAGGGCAGATATTTCTAGGGTTTGTAGGTGCCAACATAAAGTCAATTAATAAATGTGGTGATAACTAGGATTAAGAAATCCGGGGGAGGCCCAGGAGGGTGCTTCTTAGTACAATAAGTATCCTCCTGCTACCTTTTAATCCCCTAGCAATTATATTACCATGAAATGATAAATGACAATTTAATATTTGTACTGCTGCATGTAACCACTAAGTGCTTCCATCCTCCAATATATGAATAAGGAGCTGAACAGTACATCAGTCAAACCCTGTCAAATAACCCATCCAAAAAGAGTATTATTTTGTGTTCTTGTGTGCATAGGCAGAGGCATGAAAGTAGCCCTACTCTAAATGGCAGAGTGACAGTGCACCATGCAAGAAAGACACTGCACCTATGGCATGGAGCCAGCAGGCTTTAGGGAAGGCCACAGGCAAGCCAGAAGCTCTGTGCTTTGCTCTGCAAATCCATAGAAACCCTGCCCATGTGTTTACATGTGTGAATGTGTGCACATGCACTTCTATCTAATCAGGCATCCCATACTCCATGTATACTTTGTATGAAAAATGTAAGATCTTGTCCTGGCTTCTCCTTCATTTCCAGAAGTAGTGACACAGGAATATATTTGTGCAGGCTGCAGCACCCTTTTTTCCTCATTTAAACCTGGAAAATTCTGATAAGCACATCCCAGGGTATTCAAGAGATTGATGAAATGCCCCTATTTCTAGCAATGAATCAACTCTTCAGTATGATGCACATACCTATTAATTATGTAGTTCTCCCATTTTATAAAATCTGTTTGCAGACTCTGTCTGGAATACTAATTAATTATACAGTACATATTATATGCTTTATTTCTCTCCAGCCTACATTCAGCTAGCCACTGTTACTCATTATAGCTGTATTTGTATGCCATTTGTACTGTTTAACCCTCAGCTCTTCCTGCACTGCACTGAACCCCTAAGACTCAGCTACAGAATCCCTAACCAGGGTTCCTGGAAGAGCTGAGGGTCATTGCTTAATACCTGAGCCTGGGACTTGGGCAAGGGAGGAGGACTTCACAGTCAGCAACACAGGTGAGAGAGATGGTAAGCACCATGCCTGGCACAGAGAGGGAAAAGAAAGTGTCATCATGCTCTCCAGGCCAAACCCAGGGGCCAAGACTAGATTAAACATATTTTGTGCAGACATTTATGCCACCTCCCAGGTGTATTCAGTGTAGTCATTGCCTGATTGATGTCACATTGGATGTTTCCAATTTGAAATCACAAGGCTTATATACTTGTGTTTCACAGTAATTTATCCCACAGCCCCTGATCTTTTAACAAGACACTTGATATTTGCATTTCAATCTTTTCAAATATATTTCAGTTCTTTTCAAATATGTCATTCTCTATTCAAAATGGAAGGGAAATTTCAGCTTTTAGTGGTCAGCAAGATATTTCTCCATTGTCATTATGGGATTTGATCACTACCTACATGATCAGCCTATCCTTGTCCCATTAACAGAAAAAAGTTCAACTAAGTGATTGAAACCCACAGTATGAATGAAGGAAATTACAACTGTAATTCTTTCTGTTGTTCTAGTTCCTATTTTCCAAACCATACAGACACACAAAAATATATTTTGATCAGATAAGATGGAAAACAAAATGTCGAAGTTCCCCTATGGAATTTCTTAAGCAAAAGCAGAAGAAAAAGTGGAAATAAAAATATTCTAGCTGCTGACACATTTCTGCCCTAGTTCTCCAGGAAAATTGATACTTGAGGTTGATAAGAAAATCAGATGTTCAAAAGCAACAGGGTCTGAGTATTCAATTAACAAGGAGCAGGAATACCACTTCAGATGCTTTGAAGTAATACATGTAAGAGATTGGAGTAATTTATCTGCACTATGTAATGTGACCATATTTTCTTTCAGTAATTCTCCCATTAGTTAATACACTTCATGTAACATAGAAAGCACTGCATAGCCTCAATGTCACATGGGAAACACAGATTTCCCCATAATTTCTGTACATCAGTGGATAAAATTAATTGAATTTCATTTCATCCTATGCAAGAGAAAGTAGAATTTTATACTAAGGTATTGAATAAATGATTACAGTAATTTACATGGAAGTCTCAAAGGTGTCATCCTGTGACATTTCTTTGTTATGAGACAGATTATGGACAAACCTCTGACATACTGTGACTTGTTACCAACATTTTTTCAGACAGTTTTCATGGAATCTATGTAGCTCTTTTTTCTTACCTCAGTTTCCATTTTCTTATCTATTCTTTGCTTTCCAACCTAACTTTTGCAGAGATTACATATTACTAGTTCTGTAATCAGGATGTTTTTCTATTCCATCTATACATCTAGAATATTTACAATTGCTTTCAGAAATCTACAGGCAGGTTCTCCAAGCGTTCATCCCTTGACTAGTTGTTGAGACTAATCTGCACTATGTTCTTATTTTAGGTCTCCAGGTAAGTCTACATCATGAAGTTACAAAAAATCACTGAATGCACTAAAATTCAGTGCTCCAGTACTTCACTTCATAGGATCTGCATGCAGTTAAATGCTGAAGAATTGTTTAAAGGCATTTAAATTCCATAAGGAAACAATCAAACTGGTTTTGACAACAGACATGTATTCATTTTTTCCCCCTCTTACAGTGAGTTATGAAGTCCAAACTAAACACTTCTGGCAAAGACTGATATTCCCTTCTCCCCTTCATTTCAGGCATTATTTTTATTTTCTAAGGCCACTTTCAGCTGCGTTTTCACAACATGTGGGCATGGATGTAAAACATTCATTGATCAATTTTCAGTCCAAATAGGACAGGTTATGAGAAGCTTGTGCTCTTGCACACTATGCCCTGAACATTAAAAGCCTTTCAGGGACTGCTCTTTTAAACACTTATTCATGCAATCAAGTTTTATGGAGCTTCTTACATGCTTGAAATTAAGCACCTACTTCAGTATCATGCTGAACTAGACTCTAACTCTTCTTTATTACCAACAATTACCAAAGCCCCATTTTTTTCTTTTAATTTTACCTAGCCTGTCAGACAAACACACCCATAAAACCCAATCTGTTATTGACATTCATATATACAATAATCCCCAGCTGACATCATCTGAGCCTGAAGTAGGTAATAAATTTTAAAACTTACACCTGCCAGGGATAAAACAAGACAGTTACAGCACAGAATTTGAGCTCTAGACATTTTAAATATTTTTAGATTATAGCAAGTATAGTCTTATCCTCAAGAAAAGGAATACAAATTAATGTTGCTTTAGTATTAGCTCTGAACTATCAAAGAAATCTTTGATATCATGAAACAGGATAAAAGAAGCCTGCAAAACAATTCTGTGATGATGATACAATGCCTGATGGCAACATTGTCCATATTTGCACAAACCTGATATGAAACTTTAATTTGCATGAAGACACAACCCTGCAAATCTGTGCAAGTAATCAATTTCCATCCAATTTCTGGGAGTGTATGACATCATGTGCACCTGAATTTTGAAGTACGTAGCTGATGTCCTTCACACCTTCTTATAATTGCCCATCATATAAAATTACTGATCAGAAAAATCAGTGGAGCTTTAAATTCATCCTCGAATTTTTTGCAAAAATCTGGGTATGACATTTAAGCATATCTCATTTGATGCAAGCCAATGACCTTTATACTTTCCCACTCTGTACTTAATGTCTCCAAGGCTTTTATCAAAGTTAGTAGGCTGATACCTTTCAAAACATATAAATTCATACCTGTCAAAATACAGGCACACCTCTGCCTCTTTCCACAATCCATCTGCTGCTTTTGTCATTTCTGACCACACTTCCTTCCATGCCACCTCCCGCTTGGGCCAATTTGCCTGTAAACTGAGCTCAGTCAGAAATCAGGAATGATTCTGACCTTTCTTGTTCTGCCTCTGTGTTTCTGATATTAGATGTGGGCTAAATTGCCACCAGGACACTTTCTTCTATGATAAAACACAAAATCTTAATCCTGTTATTACACTAGACCTTCTGCAGTTACACGAAGGTTTGTTAATTTTTTTTTTTATTATTATTAATTTGATTGATGAGTGTTAATTGTTAACACTCACAGACTCAAAACTGGGAGACCATCTAGACCCCCATGCAGCTGAGGACAACACCCACATCTAGCCCATTGCTCTTCTCAGTGGAAACATGTGCAGATCAGCAAGCAAAGAATCTATTTCCAGATTCCATCATGAATCATTCAAAGTGATTCAAGTTTTGCAATGAGGGTAGACTTTTCACTATTTTTATTATCACTGCATTGAAGTGATACCAGTAAAACTAAACAACATGGGATGTAGCCTCTTCAAAAAGTTACCATGACGATACTCATTAGATGTTCCATGCCAAAACAAAATGCTTCAGGTTACTTTGAAAATGTGAAAAAAGCTTGAAATTGTTCAGTTTTGTCCTAATTCTGTCACTGCAGGTATGATACAAAATAAGCATTACTTTGATATATTTTTTCTTTTTCTTTTCTTACTTTTACAGCAGTATTTTCCCAAAATAAGATGCTTTGCTTATGCCTTGCATTAAAAAGAGAGGGAGCAGAATAGGATATATCATTAGGGACACAGAAGCAGAAGTCAAAATAGCATTAAAAAAGAGGGAAAAAGAAGAAGAAAGAGCACAACAGTAGTTGAGAGAAAAGAAGCATTTCACTTCACAGTGATGTAAGGAAAAGAGAAAATCCTCTATAAAGGCAAGCTATCTCTTCACTTATGCTTAAGAAAGAGGAATTGAAATGGGAACAGACTCAAAGAATCCCTAGCACAATGATTATGAGAATGGAGAATTTTGAGAATGCTTAAAATGCCTTATGATACAAGTTAAATTACTTTTATCTGCTTATACTAGAAAAGGAATATAATAAGCTTTTATAAACACATTAAGAGCAGTATTTGAAAGGATGGAGAAGTATCCAAATTAAAGGATAATAAATAGTACAGACACAAAACCAACTTAATTAATCAGCCAGAAATAAATTTGCACCAAAAAATAGAAGTGTTTTTGTTATGATCCTAGGATCTTTTCCGAAGGAAAATTAAGATATTTATAGCTGAGTGCAGGCTCTAAGGTAGGGGCTTTTACAGAGCATCTTTAGGAAAGTTTCATGTAACAAAATTTATAGTAGTTCTGCTAAACTACATGGGTATTAAGGAGCTTCCTCTGCATTTTTCTAATAATGGGTTTGTATGAGGCATTAACCTGTTTGAAGAATTGCTGCTGGCATTGTTCAGCAAGACAGCAAAAGTGGCAGGTGATCCTAAATCTGATCTCCCAAACAAAACTCTTCCACCACCCTGAATCTGATCTCTCAGAGCAGCAGCAGCCAGGGCAGAGTGGCTTATCACAGAAACATTTGTGAGTTGGGGAGAGGTCAGGTAACTCCTCCCCATGGCTGGGGAAAACCTGAGGCTTCCTATCTGCACCCAACCAAGCAGCAGGGGCAGCTTTTGCTTTGCTGATCGACAAAAGAGCCTTAGCCATGAACAGAAGGCATCCTCCCCTACAGGTATAGCTACAAGCTGTGCCCCTGCATTGTTTGGAGAGGCACAGTT
>NW_027635788.1:0-36275 GCF_903797595.1 Erithacus rubecula | reverse complement strand
TCTTATATCATCAGTTCTAACCCTTCATTCTGTTATGAGAAAAATATATATATTTAGACCATTCTTAAGAGAGATGTCAGTCTGATTTGTTCTCAGAAACTTTCATTAATGGGAATCCCATCCCATGCATTGGTAGCTTGTTCCTGAGGAATCCTCATAGCTAGAAATTGCCCCCTATATCAACTCTCCCTTGGAGAAAAGTAAGGAAGTTGAATTCTTGCACACAATGGACACGTGGAGGTCACTCTCTAGTTTCCTTTTGCAAAAGCTTTTAATCTCTACTATTTCTTTTCTAGAAGAAAACAACTAAATGTTCAGCTTTTCACCCTAAATTTTATACTGATTTTCTGATTATTTTATTACTCTCTTAACCTGCTCTCTGCAATTTTTCAGCATCTGCTTTAGCATGAAATACCCAGTATGGTGATCAAACTCCAGCTGAAACCTTACTACTGCCTGCCAGCTTAGCAGAATGATTAGTTATTAGCCATGCCCTCAATACAAAACTTGCATTAGCATATCCCAGAACAACACCTCTTGTGAATGGCTTAGCATTGTGCTGTTTAGTCATAAACAGTTTGTATTCACTCAAATCCTTCTTTTCTATGTTAGGTGTAGTACTCTGCTTTATACTAATTCTTAGCAATGAATTCTTGTTCTGCCATTTTGTGCAATGTCATCTTAATATCCATCATTAAATCATCCTGACACAAAACAGTTGTTTTCTCCTTATCCTCACCATGCACTCAGATGTATCATACACAAGGGAGGAGTGTTTACTACTGAATCATTTCACTTTCAATGCAACTTTGGCAAAATAATGAGTAAAATTACAGAAATTATACAGCCAAATATATTCTGTACCAGGGACATTGATGGCAACTCATGAAACAAAAATTCTTCCCAAAAGAAGAAAGCTTTACAAATTCATGAACTATGCAACTGGGACAAGTAGAACCTATTAATTAATACAAAATGCTACAAGAGATGACAACTTATTTGTCTTACATACTTTAATGACCCTAAGTTGTTCGCTAGAAATTGCTTGCTAGTAAGAAGTTACATCATTCCTATTGCTAGAAACTCAAAACTAGGCTACACAGAATATAATAAAGTGCAGAGTGTGAATCAATCCTGAATTGGCATAAATCCCAACTTTAGAAAGCCTAATTTCTAAGTTTCACCTCTTAACTTCTACATTGCTGTGGTCTTCATTGTTTCTGCAGTAAGACCATGATGGATCATTAATACCATGTTTTCATGAGTTTGAGCTGTGATGGCAGCTTTAATAATTCTCCAAATCTGCTCTTACCTCTAAATACACCATATCTCTGTTCTGCAAGCTGTGTCCCCCTAGGAATTTCTGGTGATTTTTTTGTTCCTTTAAAAAAGAAGAAGGGTAAGAACATTCAGACTATCACCACCCCCAAAACAAATCTCTCCTTACTTTGTAAGACCTACAAAGCCATTGTACAAAACTGCTATAAACCACTGTGTCCTCCTCAGGCTGAAAAAACGGAGGGAAAACACTGAGACTGATAAATTTAATTTCAACTATCATTTTCTAAATCTAAAATATGTATAAATAAAAATATTCTTAAATATCATTTTAACTAAGATCTTATTTTACCTGTCATATCACTTGACCTTAGAGTGCCACAAATCAGTCATCCAACATTGCAGGATAGGGGCATGTTCATGGAAAAATCATTCTCAGTCTCTATCCAAAATTGCTCAACGGATTATTTGTCATTTGTTTTTAGCTGTAAAAACTTCTTATAGTAAGTTCATTAATATTTATCCAATGTTCAGTAATCAGAATTTAAAATCAGTAATAGAAGCAGCACAATTAGCACA
The DNA here is from genome assembly GCF_903797595.1 of Erithacus rubecula. Lineage (NCBI taxonomy): Eukaryota > Metazoa > Chordata > Aves > Passeriformes > Muscicapidae > Erithacus > Erithacus rubecula. The sequence goes on along the minus strand of NW_027635788.1, from coordinate 34,418 downwards.
CATGTACAAAATTAAAAAGGTTATTACTGTGGTTAAGTAGAGCTGAAGAAATATTTTCTACAACTTAGAATTCATGCTAGTAGGAAAAAGCAGTGCTTAGACTCAATTTTCTCCCATTAAAGGGAACAGGAGTTTTGACACTGAGTTCAAGGACAGCAGAATCATGCCCCAGAAGGAGAGACATCAATAGTCAAACTCAGAAGTCATGAATTAATATGAACTTAGCAGTAGAAGTTTATACCCTCATCCATAAGAAATGAACCATGCTATGGTTTTTATTCTACTTAAGACTATTTCCAGGAAAATGATATATCTTAATCTTGATATGCTTTGTTTTAGATATTGTGCATTGAATACTCAAAGTGCTCTTCAACAGTCTAAACCAAAAATCAGACAGTGCTTTTGCTTCATTTTAGGTTGCAACCTAATTATGGCAGGGCAGATATTTCTAGGGTTTGTAGGTGCCAACATGAAGTCAATTAATAAATGTGGTGATAACTAGGATTAAGAAATCCGGGGGGGCCCAGGAGGGTGCTTCTTAGTACAATAAGTATCCTCCTGCTACCTTTTAATCCCCTAGCAATTATATTACCATGAAATGATAAATGACAATTTAATATTTGTACTGCTGCATGTAACCACTAAGTGCTTCCATCCTCCAATATATGAATAAGGAGCTGAACAGTACATCAGTCAAACCCTGTCAAATAACCCATCCAAAAAGAGTATTATTTTGTGTTCTTGTGTGCATAGGCAGAGGCATGAAAGTGATACCGAAATAACGAGAAAAAGGACTAATGTAGATATAGTAGTAGTCATGCTAAGGCTTAGAAAACTGCAGTTTTCGGACAGGCCCTGAGAACCTACCTTGTGAAACAATAGTGAAAAGAATTAGTAGAGCATATAGAACATTTAGAACTGTGAAAACAATAATCAAAGGATTTAGTAGGGCATATAGGACATCTAGAAACTTTCAAGATAAGGCTAAAGTATAATAATAATAAATAAAGGGTTCTGGTGGTGGGCAAACATACAAGGGGGATTAAGGGGGGTAGCCTATAGTTCTAAGTAGACAAGCATGCAGAATTTATAACTTTTAGGAATGATACCTGCAAGATTTATGTATCTGTATTGTTTTGAAGAATGTGTATTTCTGCACGTAGACCACTTTGTAAAAAGGTATAAAAACCTGATGGAAAAAGGGAGCTGTGGGATCCTGACTTTGGACGCTAGTCCGCAGGTTCCCCGGGCCCTGAATAAAGCACCGCATAAACTAACTCTGTTAGTTTGTGTTCTGTTTGGGGCATCGGGCAACAGTTTTCCTGGCACCCCAGATGGGACTCCGGAGGTGGCTGGGGCGGTTCGTGGGCTGATCCACTCCACGCCGGCACCAGGTGATTTCTGGGGAGAACATCAACCCGTGCCCGACCCCGCGCCTGACGGACGACCTGGAGGTAAGCCCGAAGGTGCTTTATTCTTTTATTGAGGGGAAGGGGGGCCTGCCGATTAAGTCGGAACGGCGATTCCGCACGGGGGTCACAGACGTCTTTAAGGTTGTGGAAAAGCCTAGGCGCTGACCGTCAGACGCGGCAGTGACTGCGCAGGTTCAGCACTTGCCACTCGCGGCGACGAGAAAGGCAAGATTGGTGGAAAAGGGTGTGAGTGTTGTGTGTGGTGTGCAGTGTGGCAAGGTTTGTGGAAAGGGTGTGAGTGTTGTGTGTGGTGTGCAGTGTGGCAAGGTTTGTGGAAAGGGTGTGAGTGTTGTGTGGTGTATATTGTAAAAAAAAAAAAAAAAAAAAAAAAAAAGAGGTGAAATGATGTCTTTAAAAACGTTTAGAACTATGGCAAGTTCTGGGATAGAAATCCCGGACGATTCGCCTTTGGGCTGTTTATTACAACATTGGAATGTGGGGAATTTTGGTCAAGAACTAAGTAAAAGGAAATTGATTGATTTCTGTAATTATGTATGGCCTTTATATGAACCCGATGGTATGCAATGGCCTAGGAACGGTACACTGAATCCTGACATTATTACACCTCTGATGCATTTTCTGCAAAGCAATGAAAAATGGGATGAAATACCGTATCTAGACCTCTTTTATTATTTGAAAGATAAACCGGAGTGGCAAAAGGAGTGTGGGATCATGGTTTTGAAAACATTAAAGCAGAATTGTGATGGATGTAAGGGTTGGCAGAAAGAGAAGGAATGCTCGGTTAGGTTTTCGGAACCTGAGGAGGATGTTTCTTTGCTGATAGCCCCTAGTGCCCCTCCGGTGGAGGAACGTGGAGAAAGTATGCCAGAGGTAGAAAGGGGGGATCGGGAAGCAAAAATAGAAACCACTGATATACCTCGGACCCCCTTATGTGAAAGAACTCGGAGAGGGCGGTGGGAGGTGGAAAGGAAGAAAAAGGAAGAAGGTGCTCATTTAATGGTTCCGCTCCGTGAAGCTGTCGGGCCGCAGGGGGAACGGGTCATAGTGAAAGTTCCCTTCTCTCCGAATGATTTACTAATTTGGAAACAATCAGCGGGGGCGTATCGGGAGGATCCTGAACGAACTGCGCGGGTGGTAAAAATGGTAATTAAGACTCAGAACCCAGATTGGAATGATTTACAAGTTTTGTTAGACACAATAATGGATTCTACTGAAAAGGAAATGGTGTTTAAAGCTATGACAGAGAAAGCACGAGAAATGATTAGGTTGCGGCTTGTGGATGGTACAGTAAATGATTTGGTACCTAGGGAAGATCCGGAGTGGGATCCCAACTCGACGGGCGGTTCTCGGAGACTTAAAGCTTATCAGGATTTGCTAACAGAAGGAATACGGAATGGAATACCAAAAACTTTGAATTGGTCTAAGTTGTATTCGGTCAGGCAGGAAAAGAATGAGTCTCCGTCAACCTTTTTAGAGCGGCTTAAGGAGACAGCTCGTAGATACACTAATTTAGAAGTTGAAGGGGAATCGGGAAAATTACAGCTAGCATTAATTTTTATGGGGCAGTCTCAGGAAGATATTAGAAAGAAATTACAAAAACTGGAGGGAGAGGATACTCGGAATTTAGATAAACTGTTGGAAGTTGCATGGAAGGTATATAATAATAGGGAAAAAGAAACGGCCAGGAAACAGCAGGCTACTATGTTGGCAGTGTTACAGCAAGCGGCTGGAAATAATATGAGAGGGGGGAGTCGTGGACGTGGACGAGGAGGGGGAAGGGGAATAGCAAAAGGGGGAATGCCAATGGGTGCGGGAGGACTTATGGGTCAATTTAATATGGGAAGAGGGAGAATACAACTAGGGATAGATCAATGTGCTCTATGTAAAAATAGAGGACATTGGAAAAATGAGTGTCCTCTCAACCAAGGCATGGGTTTTGGGGGAGGAATTATAGCCAGCGGGAATGGAAATCAGGGATTGATGAATAATACAGGTGCTTTCCCGGGAAATCCCCAAGGTGTCGCCCAAGCCCTCATGATGGGGAATTACCAAAATCAGAGCTGACTAGACCAGGATTTAAAGGTAATAATGGAAGTAGATGGGGAACCATTAGAATTTAGAGTAGATACGGGGGCATCATATTCAGCTGTTAACACTAAGCTAGGACCTTTGAGTGATTCTACTATCCAAGTGGTGGGGGTTACGGGACAAGTTGAGGAACGAACATTTTTGCGGCCATTAGATATAAAATTTGGGGGGAAAGAATTTGATCATCAATTTTTATATATGCCAAATAGCCCAGAATCGCTATTCGGGAGGGATCTATTGTCAATGTTAGAGGCAAAGATAATATTTGAAAAAGGTAGAGTAAGATTGGAATTTCCTGAGGAGAATATTGCTAAGTTGTTTGTAGTAAAAGAAGTTGAAGCAGCAGAAATACCACAAGAAATAGAACAAGCTGTAGTACCATGGGTATGGGAAACAGGAGTACCTGGAAAATCAAAAGCAGCACAACCGGTTGCAATAGAACTAAAGGAAGGAGCCTCCCCAGTAAGGGTAAGACAATATCCTTTGAAATTGGAAGCACGAATAGGAATAGCACCCATGATTGAACAATTTCTTAGCTTGGGAATTTTACAGGAATGTGAGTCAGAATTCAATACTCCGATATTCCCAGTCAGAAAGCCAAATGGTAAGTATAGATTAGTTCAAGATTTAAGAGCAATTAATAACATCACTAAAGATATACACCCAGTAGTAGCTAATCCGTATACATTGTTGACAGCTGTGTCGGAAAGGTTTAAGTGGTTCACAGTGATTGATTTGAAAGATGCATTTTTCTGTATCCCCTTGGCACTTGAAAGTAGGAAATACTTTGCCTTTGAGTGGGAGAACCCAGACACGGGACGCAAGAAGCAGCTCACCTGGACGCGTCTACCACAAGGATTCAAAAACTCACCAACTATTTTTGGAAATCAATTGGCTCGAGAGTTAGAAGAATGGAAGACGACTCAGGTAAAAGAATCACCTTTCTTATATGTTCTCCTACAATATGTTGATGACATCTTTATAGCCTCCACAGAAAAGGATGTTTGCCTCAGACTCACTATTGGATTACTTAATATGCTGGGACAAGCTGGATACCGAGTATCGAAAGAAAAAGCTCAGCTGGTAAGAACCCAAGTAATTTACCTAGGCTGCGAAATTTCACAAGGGGTGCGAAAGTTGGGGGTTAATCGAATACAAGCAATTTGCACCATACCCACACCACGAAATCCACAAGAGTTAAGATCCTTTTTGGGCATGGTAGGGTGGTGCCGCTTGTGGATCCCAGAATTTGGACTAAAAGCAAAACCCCTGTATGAGGCAGCCAAAAGCCCTGTGTTTCAGTGGGGACAAACTCAAGAAAAAGCATTCCAGAGTCTGAAACAAGCCTTAAAGGAAGCCCCAGCATTAGGATTGCCAGATCTTACAAAACCTTTTCAACTATACGTAAATGAGAGACAGAGACTGGCAATAGGGGTGCTCACCCAAAAACTGGGCTCATGGAAGCGCCCGGTGGGGTACTTCTCAAAGCAGCTAGACACTGTAAGTGCCGGATGGCCAGGTTGTCTTAGAGCTGTGGCAGCAACAGTGCTTCTAATTCGGGAAGCCAGAAAATTGACTCTGGGGAAAAGGATGGAAGTATTTGTTCCCCACATGGTCATTGCGGTTTTGGAACAAAAGGGGGGGCATTGGCTCTCATCAAGCCGCATGTTACAATACCAGGCACTTCTCCGAGAACAAGATGACATTGAATTAAAAATAACTAATCATCTCAACCCAGCAGAATTTCTTAGGAGCAGCAGCCAGGAAGAAGGAGGCGAATTGACACATGACTGCGTAGAAATCATTGAACAGGTGTATGCCAGCCGGAAGGACCTGAAAGACGAGCCTTTGGAGAATCCGGAATGGGAACTGTTTACAGATGGATCCAGCTTTGTGGAAAACGGAACCAGGTATGCGGGATATGCAGTAGTGACTTTGACACAAATAATAGAAGCTCAAGCTTTAACCCCGGGAACTTCAGCCCAGAAAGCCGAGATACATGCTCTGGTGAGAGCCTTAGAATTGAGTCAAGGGAAAAGAGTAAACATTTGGACTGATTCAAAATACGCCTTTGGAGTAATACATGTACATGGAGCACTATGGAAAGAAAGAGGACTGTTGAATTCTCAAGGATCAGAAATTAAGCACAAAGAACAAATATTAGCACTATTGGAAGCAGTGCATAAACCTCAGGCAGTGGCAGTGATGCATGTAAAAGGACATCAAAAGGAAGAGGGAAAAGCGTTCCAAGGAAACCAGTTGGCTGACAGAGTTGCCAAACAGGTTGCCCGAGAGGTATGGACACAATTAGCTTTATTGCCAGTGCGAATTAACCCTGCAACTTCTTTTCTTGAGCAGAAACCATGGTATACACATGAAGATGAGAAGCTTGCTCAATTTCTCCAGGCCCAGAAGAATGAAAAAGGATGGTATGTCACAGCTGTAGGTCAGGTTCTACTGCCGACAAAAGTAATGAAAACAATTTTAGAAATCGAACATAACAAGTGCCATTGGGGAGCAGATGCATTGGTACAATTTTTAAAACATGAGGTGATTTCCAACCAGATGTTAACAATGGCAAAACGGATTAACGCCACGTGTCCTGTCTGTATTAAAAATAACCCAGTGACACGAAGGCAAATACAACTAGGAAAGTTACAAGTAGGGCCGCAACCAGGAGACTATTGGCAAATAGATTTCTCAGAGCTACCAAAAGCACAAGGGTACCGTTATTTACTGGTGTATGTGTGTACTTTTTCAGGGTGGCCGGAAGCTTTCCCGTGCAGGACTAACCAGGCAAAGGAAGTAATTAAAACCTTACTACGAGAAATCATTCCTAGATTTGGGATCCCATTAGGAATGTCCTCAGATAGGGGACCTCACTTTGTAGCTGGAGTAGTCCAAGAGGTAGCCAGAGTATTAGGGATAGCCTGGGATCTCCATACGCCCTGGAGACCACAATCTAGTGGCCAGGTAGAACGGATGAATCAGACATTAAAAGGGCAGATTAAGAAAATTTGTCAGGAAGCAAAGATACAGTGGCCCCAGGCACTACCTCTAGCCTTGCTAAGAATCAGGATTAAACCCAGAGAAAAGATAGGAGTAAGTCCATACGAAATTTTGTATGGCAAGCCATATCATGCTGCAACTTACAAAGGGGACCCTCACTTAGTAGGAGATCAAGTATTGTTGAGTTACATTTTGTCTTTAAATAAAGTCCTTACAGCGCTGCGGGGAGCGTTGCAGTGGAACCGGCCTCTGCCCTTGGAAAATCCTGTCCATGACATCCAGCCAGGAGATCAAGTATATGTAAAGAACTGGAATACAGAACCCTTGAAAGAAGTATGGGGCGGTCCTCACCAAGTGATCATGACTACCTACACGGCAGTGAAAGTCCAAGGGATCGACAACTGGATTCACTACACTCGAATCAAGAAGGTCCCGTCAAGATGGGAAGTACAGCCTCTGTCTGCAACAAAGCTGGTGTTCAGGGCAAGGACTTAGTTCTTTTAACATTAGTCTGTATAATGCAGGTGGGAGAAGCATTTGTTAAAATTACAGTTCCGGAGCCAGATGTAATGGTGCCAGAAGGTGCGGGAATAAATTTAACCTGTTTGTTTTCTGACAACCAGAGAGCTGGATTAAAAGAAGTAAAGGTAGCCTGGAGACAAATCACCACAGACGAAGTATTTACAGAAGGAATCGTGACATTTTGGGATATGGAACAGCAAAGAGGTAACACCACATTGACAATATCTCATATGCAAGCTGATCAGGTAGGACAATTCTCATGCATTGTGTGGATTAGAGAAAACTTTGATTATGGGGACATAAATGTAGGTATTTTAAAGGAAAATAAAACCCGAAGGGGGTACTCGGTGCAGGTAATACCAGTCAGTGCACGAGTAAATATGTGGAATGGATTGAGAGATACAAGCCTGGCACTACAGAGAAACCAGGAACAACAAAATTTAGTAGTAGGGTTAATTCGAGATTTTGGACAAATACAAAACGTATCAAAAATAACGGCATGTTTACCTCTGCCACAAGCTGCAGGGGAACCAATCCCTTGGGGAGTGATTCCAGTAGGAAATTTACCCCTAATAAAAAGAGGTAAGAATGGAAGTTGTGAATTAAAATTACGAAATAAAATCGAAATTGAAGTAAAATGGGAAAAGGTTGGAGAAACATTAAGAATATTAACCTATAAGGATTGTCTAATTAGCCATGGAAGGTTAGGACAAATTAGGGATTGGGGAATTCAATTAGCGACAGGGGGAAAAGTAAAACCTGAAGATGCTAAGTGGGAATGTTTTCTACCACATTGGCAAAAGAAAAGAATACCTAAAAATGAAAGCTATTATGAAATGATATGCCAGAACTCATCCCGGCAGGAATCCTCGTGGGACAGTTGGAAAACGGTATGGGGCCCCAGCATATTAGAACATTATAGTTACATTGGACAAGTTAATTGGTGTGTCCAATGGACGGGAAGCAGAAATGCCACTCACACAGAAGTATCTCAAACCAGCACATCTACAAAAACTTTGAGCGCCACAAAAGAAAATTGGAACTGCACCCAAATTCTCACCTGTGACACTCCAGAGAATCAAATTAGTTTGGCACCGGTCAGAATGCTTATAAAATGGGGTTGTGAGTGTAGAAAACTTAACCATACAATTCCAGGAAGTGCTTTCCCGCAGGACCAGAAGGGTAAAACTTTGAGCTGTAAGGATACAACTATCAGGAGTCCAGGAAATTTAGTATGGATTATGGGACATGGACAATGGACAACACATTTGCCATTAGACGGGCCTGTAACACAAATTACCTTAGGGGTTCCCACATTATGTCCTTTTTGGAAACAGTCTAAATTAACGAAGAAAGAGATGCAGTCACGAGCAAAGAGAGAAATAAATAAGGTAGCAGAAGAACTAGGACAGGGAAATGAAGATGAATGGCATGAACCCTCATCAGGAGTTAAATTTGGGTGGGTATTGGAATCCTTGTTTGCACCAATTTCTACATATAGAAACCGGGAGATGCTGTACAAATTACTAGGACAAACTGAGAGGTTAGCTACCGTTACAAAGAAAGGATTTAAGGATCTAAATTTACAATTGCAGGCAACAACAAGAATGACAATCCAAAATAGAATGGCATTAGATTTGCTTTTATTAAAAGAACATGGAGTCTGTGGATACCTCCAAGGAAAGGTTGATCATTGCTGCATACATATCCCAAATGTCACAGAAGAAGTAGAAAAGGACATAAGTCAATTGGAACAAATTGAAACAAAAGTGCATGAAGTCCAGGAAGAAGCTGAACATAACTGGGTAGGAGCACTGTTTAGCTCCCTAGGAATCCAAGTCTCTGGTTGGATATCATCAATTGTACAATATGTAATAATGATTGTATTAATTATTGTAGTATGCATGATTATGTATAGATGTCTTTTAGGAATGATTGCCAGAGAAGGAACTAATACTCGACGTGTCATGAGAGCACTGACCCGGAAAGAAGTAATCCTGCCAACTCGAAAAGAAGACTCACCGTTCTACATAGAAACCACAACTTGAAGAATTGAGCATCCTTGCAGAAAATCTGAAGAATGCTCAAAAGGGGGGAGTTGATACCGAAATAACGAGAAAAAGGACTAATGTAGATATAGTAGTAGTCATGCTAAGGCTTAGAAAACTGCAGTTTTCGGACAGGCCCTGAGAACCTACCTTGTGAAACAATAGTGAAAAGAATTAGTAGAGCATATAGAACATTTAGAACTGTGAAAACAATAATCAAAGGATTTAGTAGGGCATATAGGACATCTAGAAACTTTCAAGATAAGGCTAAAGTATAATAATAATAAATAAAGGGTTCTGGTGGTGGGCAAACATACAAGGGGGATTAAGGGGGGTAGCCTATAGTTCTAAGTAGACAAGCATGCAGAATTTATAACTTTTAGGAATGATACCTGCAAGATTTATGTATCTGTATTGTTTTGAAGAATGTGTATTTCTGCACGTAGACCACTTTGTAAAAAGGTATAAAAACCTGATGGAAAAAGGGAGCTGTGGGATCCTGACTTTGGACGCTAGTCCGCAGGTTCCCCGGGCCCTGAATAAAGCACCGCATAAACTAACTCTGTTAGTTTGTGTTCTGTTTGGGGCATCGGGCAACAAAAGTAGCCCTACTCTAAATGGCAGAGTGACAGTGCACCATGCAAGAAAGACACTGCACCTATGGCATGGAGCCAGCAGGCTTTAGGGAAGGCCACAGGCAAGCCAGAAGCTCTGTGCTTTGCTCTGCAAATCCATAGAAACCCTGCCCATGTGTTTACATGTGTGAATGTGTGCACATGCACTTCTATCTAATCAGGCATCCCATACTCCATGTATACTTTGTATGAAAAATGTAAGATCTTGTCCTGGCTTCTCCTTCATTTCCAGAAGTAGTGACACAGGAATATATTTGTGCAGGCTGCAGCACCCTTTTTTCCTCATTTAAACCTGGAAAATTCTGATAAGCACATCCCAGGGTATTCAAGAGATTGATGAAATGCCCCTATTTCTAGCAATGAATCAACTCTTCAGTATGATACACAAACCTATTAATTATGTAGTGCTCCCATTTTATAAAATCTGTTTGCAGACTCTGTCTGGAATACTAATTAATTATACAGTACATATTATATGCTTTATTTCTCTCCAGCCTACATTCAGCTAGCCACTGTTACTCATTATAGCTGTATTTGTATGCCATTTGTACTGTTTAACCCTCAGCTCTTCCTGCACTGCACTGAACCCCTAAGACTCAGCTACAGAATCCCTAACCAGGGTTCCTGGAAGAGCTGAGGGTCATTGCTTAATACCTGAGCCTGGAACTTGGGCAAGGGAGGAGGACTTCACAGTCAGCAACACAGGTGAGAGAGATGGTAAGCACCATGCCTGGCACAGAGAGGGAAAAGAAAGTGTCATCATGCTCTCCAGGCCAAACCCAGGGGCCAAGACTAGATTAAACATATTTTGTGCAGACATTTATGCCACCTCCCAGGTGTATTCAGTGTAGTCATTGCCTGATTGATGTCACATTGGATGTTTCCAACTTGAAATCACAAGGCTTATATACTTGTGTTTCACAGTAATTTATCCCACAGCCCCTGATCTTTTAACAAGACACTTGATATTTGCATTTCAATCTTTTCAAATATATTTCAGTTTTTTTCAAATATGTCATTCCCTATTCAAAATGGAAGGGAAATTTCAGCTTTTAGTGGTCAGCAAGATATTTCTCCATTGTCATTATGGGATTTGATCACTACCTACATGATCAGCCTATCCTTGTCCCATTAACAGAAAAAAGTTCAACTAAGTGATTGAAACCCACAGTATGAATGAAGGAAATTACAACTGTAATTCTTTCTGTTGTTCTAGTTCCTATTTTCCAAACCATACAGACACACAAAAATATATTTTGATCAGATAAGATGGAAAACAAAATGTCGAAGTTCCCCTATGGAATTTCTTAAGCAAAAGCAGAAGAAAAAGTGGAAATAAAAATATTCTAGCTGCTGACACATTTCTGCCCTAGTTCTCCAGGAAAATTGATACTTGAGGTTGATAAGAAAATCAGATGTTCAAAAGCAACAGGGTCTGAGTATTCAATTAACAAGGAGCAGGAATACCACTTCAGATGCTTTGAAGTAATACATGTAAGAGATTGGAGTAATTTATCTGCACTATGTAATGTGACCATATTTTCTTTCAGTAATTCTCCCATTAGTTAATACACTTCATGTAACATAGAAAGCACTGCATAGCCTCAATGTCACATGGGAAACACAGATTTCCCCATAATTTCTGTACATCAGTGGATAAAATTAATTGAATTTCATTTCATCCTATGCAAGAGAAAGTAGAATTTTATACTAAGGTATTGAATAAATGATTACAGTAATTTACATGGAAGTCTCAAAGGTGTCATCCTGTGACATTTCTTTGTTATGAGACAGATTATGGACAAACCTCTGACATACTGTGACTTGTTACCAACATTTTTTCAGACAGTTTTCATGGAATCTATGTAGCTCTTTTTTCTTACCTCAGTTTCCATTTTCTTATCTATTCTTTGCTTTCCAACCTAACTTTTGCAGAGATTACATATTACTAGTTCTGTAATCAGGATGTTTTTCTATTCCATCTATACATCTAGAATATTTACAATTGCTTTCAGAAATCTACAGGCAGGTTCTCCAAGCGTTCATCCCTTGACTAGTTGTTGAGACTAATCTGCACTATGTTCTTATTTTAGGTCTCCAGGTAAGTCTACATCATGAAGTTACAAAAAATCACTGAATGCACTAAAATTCAGTGCTCCAGTACTTCACTTCATAGGATCTGCATGCAGTTAAATGCTGAAGAATTGTTTAAAGGCATTTAAATTCCATAAGGAAACAATCAAACTGGTTTTGACAACAGACATGTATTCATTTTTTCCCCCTCTTACAGTGAGTTATGAAGTCCAAACTAAACACTTCTGGCAAAGACTGATATTCCCTTCTCCCCTTCATTTCAGGCATTATTTTTATTTTCTAAGGCCACTTTCAGCTGCGTTTTCACAACATGTGGGCATGGATGTAAAACATTCATTGATCAATTTTCAGTCCAAATAGGACAGGTTATGAGAAGCTTGTGCTCTTGCACACTATGCCCTGAACATTAAAAGCCTTTCAGGGACTGCTCTTTTAAACACTTATTCATGCAATCAAGTTTTATGGAGCTTCTTACATGCTTGAAATTAAGCACCTACTTCAGTATCATGCTGAACTAGACTCTAACTCTTCTTTATTACCAACAATTACCAAAGCCCCATTTTTTTCTTTTAATTTTACCTAGCCTGTCAGACAAACACACCCATAAAACCCAATCTGTTATTGACATTCATATATACAATAATCCCCAGCTGACATCATCTGAGCCTGAAGTAGGTAATAAATTTTAAAACTTACACCTGCCAGGGATAAAACAAGACAGTTACAGCACAGAATTTGAGCTCTAGACATTTTAAATATTTTTAGATTATAGCAAGTATAGTCTTATCCTCAAGAAAAGGAATACAAATTAATGTTGCTTTAGTATTAGCTCTGAACTATCAAAGAAATCTTTGATATCATGAAACAGGATAAAAGAAGCCTGCAAAACAATTCTGTGATGATGATACAATGCCTGATGGCAACATTGTCCATATTTGCACAAACCTGATATGAAACTTTAATTTGCATGAAGACACAACCCTGCAAATCTGTGCAAGTAATCAATTTCCATCCAATTTCTGGGAGTGTATGACATCATGTGCACCTGAATTTTGAAGTACGTAGCTGATGTCCTTCACACCTTCTTATAATTGCCCATCATATAAAATTACTGATCAGAAAAATCAGTGGAGCTTTAAATTCATCCTCGAATTTTTTGCAAAAATCTGGGTATGACATTTAAGCATATCTCATTTGATGCAAGCCAATGACCTTTATACTTTCCCACTCTGTACTTAATGTCTCCAAGGCTTTTATCAAAGTTAGTAGGCTGATACCTTTCAAAACATATAAATTCATACCTGTCAAAATACAGGCACACCTCTGCCTCTTTCCACAATCCATCTGCTGCTTTTGTCATTTCTGACCACACTTCCTTCCATGCCACCTCCCGCTTGGGCCAATTTGCCTGTAAACTGAGCTCAGTCAGAAATCAGGAATGATTCTGACCTTTCTTGTTCTGCCTCTGTGTTTCTGATATTAGATGTGGGCTAAATTGCCACCAGGACACTTTCTTCTATGATAAAACACAAAATCTTAATCCTGTTATTACACTAGACCTTCTGCAGTTACACGAAGGTTTGTTAATTTTTTTTTTATTATTATTAATTTGATTGATGAGTGTTAATTGTTAACACTCACAGACTCAAAACTGGGAGACCATCTAGACCCCCATGCAGCTGAGGACAACACCCACATCTAGCCCATTGCTCTTCTCAGTGGAAACATGTGCAGATCAGCAAGCAAAGAATCTATTTCCAGATTCCATCATGAATCATTCAAAGTGATTCAAGTTTTGCAATGAGGGTAGACTTTTCACTATTTTTATTATCACTGCATTGAAGTGATACCAGTAAAACTAAACAACATGGGATGTAGCCTCTTCAAAAAGTTACCATGACGATACTCATTAGATGTTCCATGCCAAAACAAAATGCTTCAGGTTACTTTGAAAATGTGAAAAAAGCTTGAAATTGTTCAGTTTTGTCCTAATTCTGTCACTGCAGGTATGATACAAAATAAGCATTACTTTGATATATTTTTTCTTTTTCTTTTCTTACTTTTACAGCAGTATTTTCCCAAAATAAGATGCTTTGCTTATGCCTTGCATTAAAAAGAGAGGGAGCAGAATAGGATATATCATTAGGGACACAGAAGCAGAAGTCAAAATAGCATTAAAAAAGAGGGAAAAAGAAGAAGAAAGAGCACAACAGTAGTTGAGAGAAAAGAAGCATTTCACTTCACAGTGATGTAAGGAAAAGAGAAAATCCTCTATAAAGGCAAGCTATCTCTTCACTTATGCTTAAGAAAGAGGAATTGAAATGGGAACAGACTCAAAGAATCCCTAGCACAATGATTATGAGAATGGAGAATTTTGAGAATGCTTAAAATGCCTTATGATACAAGTTAAATTACTTTTATCTGCTTATACTAGAAAAGGAATATAATAAGCTTTTATAAACACATTAAGAGCAGTATTTGAAAGGATGGAGAAGTATCCAAATTAAAGGATAATAAATAGTACAGACACAAAACCAACTTAATTAATCAGCCAGAAATAAATTTGCACCAAAAAATAGAAGTGTTTTTGTTATGATCCTATGATCTTTTCCGAAGGAAAATTAAGATATTTATAGCTGAGTGCAGGCTCTAAGGTAGGGGCTTTTACAGAGCATCTTTAGGAAAGTTTCATGTAACAAAATTTATAGTAGTTCTGCTAAACTACATGGGTATTAAGGAGCTTCCTCTGCATTTTTCTAATAATGGGTTTGTATGAGGCATTAACCTGTTTGAAGAATTGCTGCTGGCATTGTTCAGCAAGACAGCAAAAGTGGCAGGTGATCCTAAATCTGATCTCCCAAACAAAACTCTTCCACCACCCTGAATCTGATCTCTCAGAGCAGCAGCAGCCAGGGCAGAGTGGCTTATCACAGAAACATTTGTGAGTTGGGGAGAGGTCAGGTAACTCCTCCCCATGGCTGGGGAAAACCTGAGGCTTCCTATCTGCACCCAACCAAGCAGCAGGGGCAGCTTTTGCTTTGCTGATCGACAAAAGAGCTCAGCCATGAACAGAAGGCATCCTCCCCTACAGGTATAGCTACAAGCTGTGCCCCTGCATTGTTTGGAGAGGCACAGTTGGCATGGGCCAAAGCCAGGACAGGGGAAGTGTGAAAAGTTAGAGTACAGCACGTCCTTGATGCACATAGCTGCCACACACAGGTGAGAGAAATGTTACATTTGTCTTTACAAACAAACTGTAGATCTGTTGGTAGGTAAAGTTAGCACCTATAGATAAAAGAAACAATGAGAGGGATTACACTGATTGATGAATGGAAAAAGAGATTTGCCTTTACAAA
This sequence comes from Erithacus rubecula, assembly GCF_903797595.1. Classification (NCBI taxonomy): domain Eukaryota; kingdom Metazoa; phylum Chordata; class Aves; order Passeriformes; family Muscicapidae; genus Erithacus; species Erithacus rubecula. The sequence continues at coordinate 19,233 of NW_027635788.1, read as the reverse complement.
CAAACTGTAGGTTTGCTGGTAAATAAAATTGGGTAACAGAAGATGAAAGAAGCAACGGGGAGGGGGAAAACTGAATTCTACAAGAATTAAAAATTAAAAGGGAGGGTTATACATTAGAGGGGAATGTCAGGTGTCAGGCGTTCCAGGAAGTCTGTGCCTCTCGAGTACCTCAGCCAATGGGGAAAGAGAGAGGGAAAAGCGGCCGGGAAAATAGGATAAAAAGGGAGGCTGCGTCCTCCAAAATTCGAGAGATCCCAGGGGAATGCCCCATGGCCTCTCCCTTTATTCGAATAAAGCAAAAAGGACTCCTCTGTCTCCTTTTTGGACATAAACCTCTGGTGTTTGTGGGTTAATTTCCCTTACAAATTGGGGGCTCGTGTCCGGGATATTTCCACCGTCCGGGGCAGCAGGCAGCGGTGGAGCTGAAGGCGCGCCTCACCCAGTTTCGGTGATCAGCTCCCCGGGTGCCAGCTGGCACTGGGCGATCGATTGGGTTCCCGAGACTGTCCAGGAGACAGACGAGTGGCGGACCAGGGGGGTCCGTGAAGAGTCCGCAGGGAAGGACCACTGAAAATCTCACCGGTGAGTAAAATGGGATCCTCGGGGAAGAGGTACACCTGGGAGGGCGCCTATGGAGGGCAGCACAGGTGAAACAGGGCGCCCATGGAGGGCAGCACAGGTGAAACAGAGAAACCCATGGAGGGCAGCACAGGTGAAACAGGGAAACCCATGGAGGGTAGCACAGGTACACCTGGGAGGGCGCCCATGGAGGGCAGCACAGGTGAAACGGGGAACCCATGGAGGGTTGGAAGGGTGAAGCCGGGAAAGGAACGCTGCAAAAAGGATCCCATAATACCCCCGGAGAGTCCCTTGGGGAGAATGCTGAGGTCTTGGGACAGATTGTATATTCACCCGGAAGTAACTATGGGAATTATGATAAAATATTGTTATTTTGTGTGGCCAGAGTATAAGTTGTCAAAGAGGCTTATAAGGCCATGTTATATAGATGCCCTGGGGGGGGGGGCAACAAGTGAGGTCGAGAAGGGGTCTCGATAATCCATGCCCTGGGGGGGCAATACGGGAAATCGAGAAGGGATCTCGATAGTCCATGCCCTGGGGGGCAAAAAGGGGAGTCGAGAGAGGGTCTCGACAGCGGCGGATGGATGGAGAGTGTTTGTGTGTTGGAAGAGAATTGAGGAGGAGTGTGTGATAGGTATGGGTGAGGCAATGAGCAGCAGGTCCGAGCACGGAGCTGCGGGATCAGGAACACGGGCTGGGGGCTGTGGGGCTGCCGGGGCTCAGTGCGGGGCTGTGCCTGACCCCGCCAGCCCCGGGCAGGGCCAGCAGTGTCCACTGGCCCCCGTGAGGCTCGGGGTGCCTCGGCCCCGTAAGGTTTGGGGTGCCCAGCCGCCTGCGATGCTGCGGGCCGTGCTCGCTGGGAGCATCGGTGGGGGAGGAGCTGTGTTTGCACTGTGACAGGACGCAAACTGACTCTGGTATACCGTGTGTGATAAAGAAAGGGAGAACGAGAATAAAGGAATATATGGGAAATGCAGATTGTACGTGAAGAGATTAGGATTCTGTTTTAAGGATTTTGTGAGTTTTGCTGGAAAATACAAGTAATACAGGGAAAGGCATGGGAATTTGCTAAATGTGTGGGAGGGGTTTAAAAAGCATGAGTTTCTGATTGCTCCTCATTGTGACTGTAATTTACTGGGAAGAGATTTGATGACTAGAATGGGAAAGCAAATTAGTTTTGTGAAAAGTAACAAGAGTAAAAAAAAAAAAAAAAAAAAAAAAAAAAAAAGATGTAATACAGAGTCTGTGTTACTGTCTGTAATATCTTTATGTTAAATGTCTGGTAAGATTTATGCTGAAATGCAGCTGCAGAGATATACGAAGTTTGTTTAGGCAAGCTTTGCAGAAAATATTAAGAGTTTACTCCACCCTCAGGAGTTAAGCTGTTGCAATATGTAGATGATTTGCTGTTATAGGGGGAGCAGAAAGAGGTGGTTGAGGAGAGAGTCAGATATTTGGGACACCTTCTGACTGAGGAGTTGCAGTGTGTTAGTCCAGAAGGAATGCAGGGGATTTTTGCCCCAGACTGACAAGGAGTTGCGGAAATTTTTGGAGTTGGTGGGGGACGGTGGAGCTTGGATCGAGGATTTTTCTGTTGTGGCTAGACCTTTGTGTAACTTTTTAACCCAGAGCGGTCCTGGTGTTGTGATGTGGACACCAGAAGTGGAGCAGTGCTTTGGAAAATTGAGGGATGGATTAGTTGGTGCTCTGGTCTTGGCTCTTCTGGACGCAGAAAAGGAATTTCAACTACATGTGGGTGTTGAGCTGGGTCATGCTAAAGGAATTTTCGTGTAAGAGAATAAGGAACACAGAAGCCTGTCGCCTGTTTTTCTGAGTTGTTAACCCAGTGGCCAGAGGCTGGCTCCATTGTCTGCAGAAACTGTGACCACAGCTCTGATAGGGGCTGACAAGGGGAGGGTATGTGATTGTAAAAAGTTTAGCACCAGATTAAAGCTTTGTTAACTGAGAGAGTCTCTATGTGGATGACGAGTGCTCGATTATTAGAATATGAATCTTGTTTAATGGAACAGGAGGATTTAGAATTTAAAAATGGGGAAAATTTTAATCCAGCCTCCTGTTTGAATGGCCCCGAAGAAAGGGGGAGACAGGAGGAAAGCCATGATTGTATCCAGGTTATAGATCTCCAGACTAGAGCTAGGGAAGATTTGAGAGATAATCCCTGGCCTGAGGGAGAGAATGTGTTCATAGATGGGTCGTCAAGAGTAATAAACGGGAAGCGTTTTACAGGATACTCTATCGTGAATGGCAAACAATTAAAGGAAGGGGAGAGGTTACCGCCCACCTGGTCAGCCCAGACAGCTGAACTGTATGCGCTGATTAGAGCCTGTGAGTTATACCGGGATAAGACAGTGAATGTTTTTACCGATTCTAAATATGCTTATGGGGTGATACATGCTTTTGGGAAACTGTGGGAAGAACGAGGTTTGTTAAATTCTAGGGGAGAGACGTTGGCCCATGAAAACTTGGTTTCTCGCCTATTGGGGGTGGTGAGTTTGCCAAAGGGGGTGGCAGTGGTCCACATTGAGGGGCATCAGGCAGGGTGCTCGGGGGGGGGCAATGGGAGGCCGATTGGCTGATGGGGAGGCTCGGAGAGCTGCATTGTTGCCAGAGGTTTCTGGGATCCTCCCCTTGCTCCCGGTGGCTGCACCGCTGCCAGAGAGTCTGTCTTTCCCACCAGAGGAACTCGAGATAATTAGGGGGAGTGGGGCAGAGGAAAGAGGAAACGATTGGTTTACAAGGGATGGGAGGCAGTGGATCCCAAAAGCTCTGGCCTTACAATTGTTAAAACAACTTCATGAAAGGAGTCATTGGGGCTCTCGAGGGCTGGCAGAAGCCTTCCTAAAAATGTATGCTGCTGTGGGTCTTTTTAACTTGGCAAAACGAGCTATTGAGGGTTGTTTGACTTGTGCTAAAACAAATAACAAGGTTACAAAGAAACTTGCCAGGGGAGGGAGGCCTTGGGCTGTACGTCCCTTCCAGAGATGTCAGGTGGATTTTACTGAAATGCCCCGAGTGGCAAGGTTTAAATATCTTCTGGTAATAGTATGTTAATTAACAGGCTGGCCAGAAGCATTCCCTACTGTTTCAGCAACTACAGGATCAGTTGTTAAAGTATTTCTGGAACAACTAATTCCAAAATATGGAATTGTGGAAGCAATAGACTCAGATAGGGGAACTCATTTTACAGGAAAAATTCTTCAAGGAGTTATGGCTGCTTTAGGGATACAATGGAACCTGCACACCCCCTGGCACCCCCAAAGTTCGGGTCGGCTTAAAAAAAAATAAATGGAGAAATAAAAAAACACCTTCTGAAGCTGGTGATAGAAACCAAGATGCCATGGGTACGGCTCCTGCCCCTGGCTTTGGCAAGAATGAGGGCCAGACCCAGGGAAGATATTCAATTATCTCCCTTTGAGTTAATGTTTGGAATTCCTTATCCTTGCAACTCTCAGCCTAGTGGGGGGATAGAGATAAGTGATGTGTAGTTAAAACATTATGTGTCTCGGGTACTGTCTCTTGTGAAATCTCTTCGACAGGAGGCTCAGCTGGCACAGACCCTGGCTTTGAACTTTGCTGTTCACAACATCCAGCCAGGAGATTGGGTCCTAGTTAAGGAGTATAAAGAAGCACCGCTGGTGGTGAAGTGGCGTGGACTTTTCCAGGTGTTGCTGACCACAGAAACAGCCATCAAGACAGCTGAACACGGGTGGACCCATCACACTCGGGTCAAGGTCTCTAAGGCCCCAGAGATTTGGACATCTCAGCTGGAGGAGAAGGACTGGAAGCCTTAACTGACACTCCGCAGGGGCGGACTGGAGCAGTAGCAAGTGCGTCGACATCGAGGGAAGCCTCGTGTGCCTACCCACGGACTGCCTGCTGAAATAAGTTTGTGTGAGCATCCCACCTCTCGAATCTCCAGTCACTGGGGGGGCCAGCCCTTTGCTGTCACTGTTTTCCTTTATATTAAGCTGTTTCTGTGCCTTCACTCACCACAGGTGCAGAAGACAACGTGAAAGTAAAAATTAGGTTAGGGAATTACATAACCCAGTTAGAATGTTTCTCTTAGTGATCTTAACTTTATACTGTCAGTTAGGATGGGGCCAGGAATGGGAAAATAAGTTTTTAACCTTAGGAGAAGAAGTAGCAAAAACCTTTAACCTTAGCAATTGCTGGGTCTGTGAGGGGCCAGGAGGATCTGAAAACTGGCCATGGGTGGCCAGCCCAGTCGAACCTAAATGGTGGGTTAGCACCCTGAGTGAAGTCCATAATGGAACAGGATTCTGGTATGAAGAAGGAAGTCCATGGCGGCTTCATTCTTCTGAAAGAGACACTTACTGTCTAAATAGAACAGGAAGCATATACGTGGGGAAAAGTGTTTGTAACTGGACTTTATCTTTGGGTTTAGATTGTTGGACCCCCAAATGCCTTCCTTATGATTGTTCCAGATATCAGGGCAGATGGAATCAAACTCATGTTAAGCTCTCAAATGGTAGTTGGGTAAAGTGTTCCTACCATACTTACCAGAAAGATTTGGAAGGCTGTAAAGCAGTGGAGAGGGATAAGTTTTTTGACTCCTTATTTTTAAGCTGCCCCTGAGATAATTCCACAAGTAGGACACATGTTGTTCGTGACTATCAGTGGAAATGGCAACACCGGAATGGAACTCAAACTCTTTTTAGCAGGTTCCGGTCCCAATCTAATAAAACAGATCTGGGATGTAACTGCAGCTGGAAACCTCATGTGGGAGCATGGAAGTGCAAATACTGTGATTCTTATGGTGGGGCAACTATTCTTGGGGGATCACTAGACCCAGGAAGTAAGCTGTATTTTGACCCCCCGGTAGATCATGAAAATTGGGAAGGTCCCTTTGCCAACGGGACGTGGGCTTTAAAGGGGCATTACTGGATTTGTGGCCAATATGCCTATCGCAGGTTACCCCCAAACTGGTCAGGAATATGTTATGTGGGGTATATCAGACCACTGTTCTTTTTGCTACCACAAGTTCAGGGAAACCAGTTAGGAATCAAGGTATATGATGATCTAATCAGGGAAAAGCGGTCAATGGATGTATCCTTGGCTGGGGGGAGCACCCAAAAGTGGAGTAATGATGAGTGGCCACCTGAACGAATCATACAACACTATGGCCCAGCCACTTGGAATCCTAGTGAATTAATATCAGGTGCCAGAGAAACCATTTATAATTCAAATCGGATTAGTTTACAAGCTGTTTTTGAAATAGTAAGTAACCAGACAGCTACAGCTCTTGACCTTCTTGCTGACCAATGTACTCAGATGAGAAATGCAATATTTCAACACCGGATGGTATTAGACTACTTATTAGCAAAAGAAGGGGGCGTGTGTGGCAAATTAAATGACTCAAACTGCTGTTTGCAAATAAATGAGAATAGAAAAGTGGTGAAACTAATAGCAAAAGGAATAAGAAAGTTAGCTCATGTACCTGTCCAAACATGGAAAGGATGGGAATGGGACATGTTTTCATGGCTACCTGGTGGACTGTGGGTTAAACAACTGCTTTTTTTCTTATGTGCTGTAGCAACTCTACTCTTTTACCATGCATGATCCCTTGCTTAATACAACTTATTCAACATGTGATCAAGGGGATGCAAGTTATAGCCATGCCTACTGTCCCAGAGATGGCTACAAAAGGACAGAAATTGATGTCATTGCAAATAATTGCAAAACCAAAAAGGACACAAGAACAAGAAATTAAGACAATGATAGCTAAAGTTTGTAAAGACAATTACTAAAAATAAAAGAGGAGGGATTGAGAGGAATGTTACATTTGTCTTTACAAACAAACTGTAGATCTGTTGGTAGGTAAAGTTAGCACCTATAGATAAAAGAAACAATGGGAGGGATTACACTGATTGATGAATGGATAAAGAGATTTGCCTTTACAAACAAACTGTAGGTTTGCTGGTAAATAAAATTGGGTAACAGAAGATGAAAGAAGCAACGGGGAGGGGGAAAACTGAATTCTACAAGAACTAAAAATTAAAAGGGAGGGTTATACATTACAGGGGAATGTCAGGTGTCAGGCGTTCCGGGAAGTCTGTGCCTCTCGAGTACCTCAGCCAATGGGGAAAGAGAGAGGGAAAAGCGGCCGGGAAAATAGGATAAAAAGGGAGGCTGCGTCCTCCAAAAATTCGAGAGATGCCAGGGGAATGCCCCATGGCCTCTCCCTTTATTCGAATAAAGCAAAAAGGACTCCTCTGTCTCCTTTTTGGACATAAACCTCTGGTGTTTGTGGATTAATTTCCCTTACATAACTAAATCATATGCAGCCCTAGCTAATCGCATTGCCTCCTTTACTATATCTGGGCCCAATAATGCTTGGGCGTCTATCCTGGCAAATTGACCTATTCCCATAAATCTGTCCATTGTGACTCCCCTAAGTGGGTCATTAGGTGCCCTTTGAATACATGCAGCTTCTTCACATAAAGCTTGAAAATGAGCCTGCCATAGCATAAACTGTGATTGTGTCATAATTAGTTTAAAAACATTTTTCATGTCCTCTTGTAACAATAGTCCTGAACCCCAAATATAATTAAGCACGTTTTGTAGGCTCCCCATGTATTCCTGCCTCATTTACTGTACTATGTAATTGCATTAACAACTTCCAATCCAAAGGAGCTATTGTTACCTGCATGCCTTCTGCAGTAGGAGAATATGTAACCGGAAATGCCTGCTGTTTAACTATTGAGTCTCCCTGTAATTTTGCAACAAAATTTTGGTCCCCAGCTGCTATTGCTTCCCCCATGATTTTATTCTAATGTCTAGACTCAATTTCTACTTTTATCTTTGCTTTTTCCTCAACTTCCTTATCTGAAACTTGCTCAGTTTGCTGTTTTGTTATGTCCATGGGAGAGGCAGAGGGTTCTGCTACGGAAGGATACTGAACAGCTGCGTTAGAAACAGATTTTTGTGGCATTGTAAATTGTGACAGAGTTGGTGGATCTGGAAGATTATTTTCTCCATAAACATACATACCAGCTTGTGCAGCTCGCTCTGCAGCAAGAGGTTTGCCATCTAAAAGTATGGATGCAACAGCAGCAATTTTTTTCTCAGCCTGATATGCTTCTAAAGAGTTAAAGATAGCCTGCCAAGGCTGAACTAGCCTTTTAGCTGTCTTATCTTTCCGAATGACCTCCCAAGCTAAACAATCTCCTTGTTTTTCTACTCCTCAACTGTAAAAAGCTCCTCAGGAGCAATAAAAAATCCTTTCTCCCTAGCATAGTCTAATACCTTTAATAAGTCCTTCTTATAATCTATTTCCACTTTTCGCTTTTCTAAAAAGCATTTAAATAAATTAAAAGCCGCTTGTCCTGTCTGCTTAGACATAATTTCCCCTTTTTTTTTTTTTAGTTTTTTAAACTAACGAAGGGGGCAGCTCAGGAATCAAAACTTAACTTGCATGTGCATGTTACATTGCAGCCTTTACCACAGTCGTGTGAAACGCTGTACAGCGGCGTAATCGGGATGGTGAGCCTCCGGAATGTGGAGAACCCAGGCACGGAAACCAGCAGCATGCCAGCATACAGGAATCTTTGCCCTCCAAGCGCTGCAACTTGGAGCTTCTCCACTCGCTTACCTCCAGTGGTGCGGTGGAACGAGCCGTGTGGTTAGAAGGCCTTAGGGTCGGAAGCCACTTGTTCGGGCGCCACTGCGGGGGTGCGGAGCTGCTCGTGGAGGAATAGCGAGGGAATCAGCCAGACAATCAATGTGATTGATAAAGCACAATCCAACTTTATTGAGAGCATCAGACAGTTTTATAGCCCAAAATAGCATAAATCAGCATTATTCATATTAGTACAATCTTATTGGTTTTTACTATGTACGCCTTCTCTTATTATTGGTTATTGCAAGTGTGAGATAATAACGCTTACTGAATTTCTAGCCAAAAAACATACGTGCTATTCCGCTGCTCCTACTTCCCTTATACTTATTGCTATATAGTATCCATCCCAGCGTTATACCTCGCTTGCTACGTGCTTCCCTGGAAGTTAAGGCCTTGATTGAACAATGGGCATATGTATTACTTATCGACTAACTCTGCAAATAATGCTAGCTCTATTGCTTTTGCAAAAGTCTCTGAAAAGCAAACACTGCTGCTCAGCAAAATCTGCTTAAGAGCAAGGCCTAGCTACTACTTAGCAGGAGCTGCTCTCCTGCAACAAGGCCTCAGCCGAGCCATATCCACAGTTGTGTCCATGGCTTTCTAACCAATTCTCAACACAGGACAAGGTGTCTCCTCACAGCCCTTGGTGGCACAGACCCTGCTGTGCCCCAGGGCACCAAGACTTGCCTTCTCTTTGTCCCCACCTGTCAGCTCTGCCTCCAGTTTTCTGCTCCGATTGTGGCTTGGGGACACCTTCTCACTCGTGTCCCTCAGTGGGACCCATTAAAACTTCAAGAAACTTTGGAGTTTGATTCTCACTTGGAGTTCTTGAGCGGTTTCCTAACAAACCATGGCTCTGCCTTGATTTCCCTCTGGTCTGGTGTAGTTCATTAGGAATATTTCCTATAATAGTTATGGAAAAACACTTCAAAGTATGTCTTAAATATATCCATTCCTATTTTAAAGGATGGATTTTATTACTGTTCTCTTTAAGCAGAGGTGATTGCAGAATTCTGAGATTGATATTGATCCAGAGTTTCTCCTCAGGAGGTCTGGCCTGCTCAGAGAAGCTGTGCCTTGAGGTCTGAGCCTGTGTGGACAACCTTGCTCCACATTCCCCAACCCCATCCTGTCTCTCCTCACTCACCTGAGACCTGCTTTGCTTGGAGAACTGCCTTCACTCAAGCAAACAGGGTTTTCTCCCCTTTGTTTTACTTTTCAAGCAATCTTAAACACCTTATTTTCCCCATTGAAAACAGACACCCTCCTGAGGTATGTGCCAGCCCAAGGTGCCACCAAGGAGATTCAGTGCCAGGGATTGGGGCCTCAGGGGTGGTGCCTGGAGTCAGCGCCATTTTTCCTTTCTGCCTCTAACTCCCAGCATGCCTTGCAGCCCTATAGAGCCCCATTGGAGCCAGGACTACAATACCCATCATGCCCTGCGCTCCACAGAACCCCGGTAACCCCCCCCCCCCAGGTATGTCCAATAGATGTCCTCCAGAAACTCCAAGGATCCCTAAGTGTCCCCTCAGCGCCCATTTGGGTACCCCCAAAAACATCCCAGAATCCCCTGAATGCTCCCAAGCCCACAGATGCCCGTTACAGCCACTTCTGGGAATTCATCTCCTGCCATCCCCCATGAGCTCAGAGCACCTCATAACACAGTCCCGTGTGTAAAACTCCTGCTGTGCCCCGTGCCCTAAAGAGCCCAGTTAGAGCTGTCCAAGCTCCCCCCAATGCTCCTGAACTGTAAACATTCCACTCTGAGGACTTGAAGTTGCCATTCAGAGGCAGAAGTGTCCCCCAAGTGCCTTCCCAGAGCCTGTAAACACTTCGTTAGAATCACTTCTGGGACTACAGCTCCCATCATGCTTTGTGGTGCCATAGAATGGTATTCAAGCAATGACTTCATCTCCCATCATGCCCCGCGCTCCACCAAGAGACATTGCAGCTGCGCCTGGAATAACCATGATACTCTGCGGCCCCATTAAACTGTATTATACCTACTCCTACAACTCCCATCATCCCCTGCACCCCAGAGAACCCCCTTACAGACCCCCATGCGCCACTTCAAAGCCCAGACTTTCTCTCAGGATCCCTAAGTTCTTTTTTAGTGCCCACTCAATGCCCCCAAGTGTCCTCCTGTCCCTCAAAATTCTTCCCCCAGATCCAAAATGGCCCCAAATGTGCCCCAGAAATGTCTCCCTGGATCCCGAAGTGCCCACCCTGAACCTGTCTGAAAAAAAAGATATAAAAAAGATTAAAAAAACCCAAAAACATTATGAATTATCCTAAAAAAGGGAGAAATAAATAACAAATAGAGCTTAATTAATGAAGGGAATTTTATTACATAAAAGCAATGACCAATAAATTTTTGGTTGCTAATAATATATTTTTATTACAAATATAAAAATTAGGTCTAAAAAAATAGAATAACAATATTACAAATAAGGAAAATTAATTTTAATTTTAAAATTAAATAACATTTTTATTACAAAGAGAAATTAATGAGGTTTTTTATATTTTGGGTTGTCAGCACCAGGTGGGAGACATCATGATATGGTGATGATGGGGGTGAGGAGCAGGTTGTCCAAACAGACTCAGCCTGCAAAGGGGCTCATTCTTCAATGTGCCCAGACCTTCTAAGGAGACATTCTGCATCAAGGCCACTTGGGAAATGCTTCTATCACTTCGCCTCTGAACAGAAAAATTGAAAAACATTCCCTAGAGTAAAGTAAAGTCATGATGCCTTTCTTCGTAGGAAAACTCCAAAATGTCTCCAAGCATCTGCACAAGCCCTGGAGATTTGAAGACTAGTGAAGAAAGACAAAGAGCTGCTGGAATCTTTCTGTATTTTAATGATCCCCAAAATTGTTATGAATGGAGTCTTCGCTTGTTCAGTTAATCAAACAACAAATATAAATTTAGCAGTAATTTATTAACGATAGCAGTAATTGTATATAAACAAATACAATCAAAGTATATTAGTTATGTATATTTAAGTAAATACAAAATTTGGCAGTGAGTATTTTAGTGTAATTGAGGTTTGGTTCAAATAAAGCATAAGCAAAACCAACCAGGGGTACAGGGACGGCCCTTCCTCTCAGACCATGCCAACTGAATCAAGCTAAAATCTCACTTATATAGTTTACTAATACATATTTATAAGAATGTTCTGGAAAGCTCCTCCTCATTTCTATTCCTAAAATCTCCGTCACTGTTGTGTTGCTCGTGCTTCAACAATGGTTGAGGGTCTCTCCTCCTTTGGGAATATTGTTTCCGATTAAGGCTCTGGGTCTTCCTCAGTGTTCACTACGTGACCTCTCAGGTAGAGCAGGCGCACTGAGATTAGAGTTATATAATTAAGCCGATGTTCCAATAACAAGCCAAGTGTCTAATGCTTGGAATCATCTCAATTTGGCTCAATTCAAGGTCAAAAGTTTTATTTCTAGATGCTGTTCATAGACCTATACCCTTACTATCTCTACTCCCACCAAACAACTGGAGAATGATAACATCTGCTTTGATTAACCTTCCGTTATCTTTTATGCATTGGAAGAAGTAAGTACAATTTTTCCATTGCTACAAAGCAACAATTTTGTTAATATAATTACAATTTAATTAGCAGGAATCATATTTATAAGAGGGTAGATTTGGGGCTGAGTCCAGGAGCCCCAGGCACTGAGAGAATGTTGGAGAATCTGCTCAAGGAAGCAGAAGCAAAACTCCAAGTCTCTTTGGAGCATCAGTGGCCCCACTGAGGGCAGGGACTGCCAAAGGCTCCCCAGGGACGGGTGAGAGCAGATCCTTGAGGGCAGCGTTGCAGGAGCCCAAGGCTGTGAGCAGAAACTACAATGCTGAGCAAGGCCTAGGCTGATTGGAGGCAGCAGAAAGGCCAAGGGCTGAGCCCAGGCCTGGCCCAGCAGGGCCTGTCCCTCATGGGTGGCTTGGGGATGTTCCTGGGGCACTAGGATGGGAGGGGCAGCAAGGACAAATGGCATCACCCTGCAAGCCCTGCCAGCCTGCTCAGGGAGGGCCCAGGCAGCAGCAAAGTGCAGCCCCTGCAAGGAAAGTTCCTCCTGTGGGACTCCAGAGGTGCTGCCCAGCCCAGGGCACAAAGGCCTGGGTGCCTCTGGCCCTGCCAGCCCTGCCCATCCCTTGGCCATCTCTCCTGCAGCCTGTGTCCCTGTGCGTGCTGCTCCTCTGCCCTGCCCGGCTGCACACGCCCATCTCGCTGTGCCCCCAGCATTTCTCAGCCCAGCATTGCTGTGCCCTCCCTGGGCTCCCTGCACCCAGCGCTGCCGGCTCCTGGCACACAGAGCCATGGCATGGCCCAGCCTCAGCTGGGACACCTGGGCCACCAACATTCTGCCCTGACAGGGACTTTGCTTTTTTCTCAGCTCCAGGCTGAACATTCCAGGCTGCACCTTGGGGAGGTTTCCTTCTCTTCCAACTGCCAAGGAAAGCTCTGTGTTCTGCTGTTCACAAACAGAGAAGGGCTGGTGGGAGATGTGGTGATCAGAGGCTATTTGGGGTACAGTTATCATGAAATAATTAAGTTTTTAAACATCTTGTGAAAGAAGGAGGGACATCAACTGTGGGAGTCCAGGGATTTTCCCTGGCTCCTTTGGAGATGCAAAAAACCCCCTGGCAGACCCCTCAGAGACCCCTGAGTGCTGCCCAGGTGCTGCAGGGGCTGGATTTGGCTTTTTGGGAGAATCTGCCCAGGTTGAGGGAAGAGACACAGAAAATAGCGATGAGTAGAGTGTAAATTAGAATGTTAAAATGTAGTATAAGTAGGTTTTTAGATTGTTTATATTAAAGGCCATGTGGCTAAGATGGAGGATCCTGGGTGTGGTGGGCTTCTTCCTCCTTCTTCTTCATGTCATCCATGCTGAAGTTGCACCCTGGGAACCACAGATTGGATGGGGAAAGAACTGGACATTGTAAAGAGGTTGCATGGCATTGGGGAGAATTTGTAAATATTGTACACATAGTTTAGAGTATAAAGACCTTGGCACAGCCCTCTCAGGAAACCTTCTGCAATGGTCGACCTGCAGAGCGGACCCATGCTGGGCTGGCAGAAACATTTTTAAGAGAAGATAAATAAACAGCCCTGAAACAACACAAGGTCATCTCAAGCTGCTTTCTTGCTGGTGCCTCTGAGAGAGCCAGATTTTTTACCACCCTCATGCCCTCTCTGGGGAGGTCTCAAGCCTGAAGAGACCCTCAGAGACGGGACAATCAACAAAATTTCTAACACTGGAGTTACGGAGTGCAGACTTCAACCTATTCAGGATGCAGATTTGTGTTTTACAAATGCAGTACTGATTGTTTTTGAGGGAAACAGTCCTTAAAACAAACGATTCCAAAAAGGATGGATATTTTTAAAGAAAGAAATCTTGAAGAAGCAGGAGCAGCCTGTACCAGTGTCCCAGAAGATGAGCCAGTGAGGAAAACAACTGGCCTGGTTGGACATGGAGCTTTTTTCAGGAACTTGGGAAAAAGAGGATGCATCAACTTTAGACAAAGGCGCAAGCAACTCAGGAAGTGTTTAAGGATGTTGCCAGGTCATGAAGAAAAAATAGGAGGTGAAAGCTCAATCAACTTAAGATGGCAGTTCTGTGTAGGAAAACAAAAAATATTTTATCCATATATTAATGGCAAAAGGAGGGAAAAGGAGAACCTTGATTTCTTACTGGGGGTGGGGGGACAGGACGGGATATGTTTACCAAAGAGAAAAGGCTGAGGTACTTAACCCTTTCCTGGCCTCAGTTTTCAACAATAACACAGGTTGTCCTCAGGACAAGTGTTCTACTGAGCTGGTAGATGGGGACAGGTAGCAGAACAGACCCTTGTAATCCAGGGAAAAGTAACAGGGGACCTGCTAAACCACTCAGATGCTTACAGGTGTCTCTACAATCAGATGGGATCCAGTCTAGAGGGATATGGGAGCTGCTGGATGAGCTCCCCAAATTGCTCTCCATCATTTATCATTAGTCCTGGCTCACCAGGGAGGTCCCAGAGGACTGGAGGTGCCAATGTGAGCCCATCCCCAAGAAGGACTGGAAGGAGAATCTAGAGAACTCCAGGCCTGTCAGTCTGACCTCAGTGCCCAGCCAGGTGATGGAACAGATCACCCTGAGAGTCATCACAAGGCACCTACAGGATGAATGAGGGATCAGAACCAGCCAGTGTGGATTTCTGTATCTGCATTGATGATCTGAATGAGGGCATTGAGTGCGCCATTAGCATATTTGCAGATGACACCAAACTGGGTGTGAGTGTTCTGGAGGTTAGGAAGCTCTCCAGAGGGACCTGGACAGGCTGGATCCAGGGATTAAGTCCATCAATTTGAGGTTTAACAAGTGCTGGGTCCTGTACTTTGGCCACAACAACCCCTGAAGCGCTTCAGGCTGGGGACAGAGTAGCTCTACAGTGACCAGGCAGAAAGGGAGCTGGGGGCACTGATGGACAGCAGACTGGACATGAGCCAGCAGTGTGCCCAGGTGGCCAAGTAGGCCAATGGCTCCTGGCCTGGGTCAGTAATGGTGTGGTCAGCAGGACCAGGGCAGTGATTCTTCCCCTGTGCTGAGCACTGGTTGTGCATCACCTAAAGTGCTGTGTCCAGTTCTGGGCCCCCCCAATTTGGGAAGGACAAGGAGGGGCGGGAGTGTGTCCAGACAAGTGAAACAAGGCTGGTGAGGGGTGGGGAACACAAGTCCTGTGAGGAGTGGCTGAAGGAGCTGGAGTTGTTTATCCTGGAGAAAGGAGGACTCAGAGGTTACCTTATCACTCTCTACAACTTCCTGAACCATGGTTTTAGCCAGGTGGAGGTTTGTCTCTTTCACCAGGCAGCAACTGACAGAATGAGAAGACACAGTGTTTAGCTTCAGCATAGGAAATACAGGTTGGATATTAGGAAAAATGTGTTTTACAGGAAATGCAGTAAAATTCTGGAATGATCTCTCCAGGGGTTGGTGGAGACACCATCCCTATATGTTTAAAAAAAGACTAGGTATGGCAATTGGTGCCATATAGAGGTGTTAGGCAGAGGTTGGACTTGATCTTGAAGTTCTCTTCCAACCTAGTGATTCTGTGATCTGTGAATTCACAGAGTCTTTCAGCTGAAGTCTCTGTCCCTGTCCTTTCCCTGGGTCTCTGTTGCAGATGGAAGCTGCTGGTGCCATTCTCACCTTTAACCCCTAATTTGAATGGAGACAGATGCTCTCGGGTATGTCAAGCAGGTGTTGCTCAATGTTTATGTGGAATTTCTGTATCCTCATGGCACCAAGGAGACCATTGTGGCACTGTGGAAAGTCAGGGAACAAAGCCGTTGTGACACTGGGGCAGGGATGGTACCATTGCGATACTGCAGATCCAAGGACACCGTGGTGGCTCCATGGAAACTCATGGAATCATGGGCACTGTGAATCAGCAAGGCCTCGTGGAACCAAGAAGTGAATTGTGACTGTATCAAACTTTTTGGAACCAAAGAGCCATTGTGGAACTTCAGAGCCTTGTGGACCAAGGGGACCACAGTGACACTGTGAAGGTCCATTGAACCAAGTGGCCATGGTGACACTGGAGCCTCATTGACCAATGGTGCATTGTGACACTGCAGGGCAGCATGGAATCATGGAGACCACTGTGACATTACACAGTGTCATGGCAACAAGGGACCATTGTGACACTGTGGGGCTTTGTGGGACCAAGGAACAGTTGTGGTACCATGGAAATTGTGGCAACTGTGTCACCATGGAACCAAGGAGACCATTGTGACAGTTCACAGCACCATGGAACTAAAGATTCATGTAACAGTGTAGGATAAACGGAGCCAAGGAACCATTGTGACACTGTGGGGCCTCATGGATCCAAGGAGAGCATTGTGACACTGAACCTAATGGAATTGTTGCAACTGATACAACTTCTAGGTTCAGGACAAGGTGTCTCCTCACAGCCCTTAGTGGCACAGACCCTGCTGTGCTCCAGGGCACCAAGACTTGGCTTCTCCTGGGCACTGCCAGCACTGCCAGGGCCCTTGGCCATGTCCAGCACAGCTTGTCCTGTGCTGTCCCACAGCTGCTGCTGTGTCCCTGCAGGCTGCGCACTCCCATCTCACTGCCCCTGGATCTGCCCTGCCACTGCCAGCCCTGCCCTGACCTCTGCCACCCTCACCCTCTGTGCCTTGGGACACACACACATGCACTGAGTTCATCCTCTTCCTCCTGGGTGCTTCTCCTGCCACAGCACTGCCCTGGGAGGGTTCATTGCTCACAGGAGCTGCTGTGTTTGTACTGGTGCATTTTATAGCTCTTCCTCTGCCTGTCTGTCAATTCTGTCTTCAAAGAGCTCTCCAAGGAATAGATTCATTGAATTGTAGAATAACGGAGGTGGGAAGAGCCCCCTGAGCCCCCTTGGCCTGGGTGTTGCTGGGATGGAGTTCCCTTTGCCCAGTGTAGCCCCCGTCCTGCTGTGCTTGGCTCCTGTGGCTGGAGTGGGTTTGGTCCCAGCCAAGGTTTGGCTGTTCCTGAGCAGGGATGGCCCCACATGAGGCATCTCTGCAACCCCTAAACCAATGGCCTGGGGCAGGGGCAAGTGTTCTTGGGGACACAGGGATGGGACAGCTGGGATGGATTGACCCAAAGGATCTTCCATTCCATGGGACGTCCTGATCAGCAAGGACATGAGGGGGATAAGAGGGCTTATGGATTTTCTGTATTAATACACTTGTCTTCTAAAGCAACTATGACATGTGTTGAATTCTTGTGCTGAATTCTTGTCTCTCTGTGGTTTTCCTTGCTTCTGCATTTGGCCCTTGCTTTGTAGTCCCCCTGACATTAATCTCTCTTTATAGTGACCCACAACTGTTCACCTTATTTTCTCCTGTTTTCTATGTAAGGAGGGACAGTGACAGAGACACTCTGTTGTCACTGGATGCTCAGAGGGGTTTAACCACAGTCACCTGGCCCAACTCTGCTCATATGGGCAACCCCAGAAATGTCAGGGCTCTGTCAGGTGCCCACCCCTGAGCTCTTGCCCTGCTCACAGCCCCAGGGGTGTCCAGGGTCACGAGTCCTTCCCTGGAAAACACACACACACAGTTCATTGCAGCAGGGGCTCCCTAGGCTCTGCTGCCACAGCCAGAGCCTGGCAGGGACCTCAGCCCTGTAGGTGTCACCCTACCCTGGCCCTGCTTGAGGTGCCCCACGGCCAGAGGAATGGACACGGGGAGCTCTGAGCACAGGAGCTCATCCCAGCCCTGCATCCAGGGGTTCCCAGGGGATGTTAGACTCTGGAAACACCAGAAACATCTGAAGGTGTTTGTGCTCACTGGGTTTAAGTCCCCACACACACACAGAGGATGTTCATGGCTGTGGAATGTCCCTGCACTGCAAACACAGACTCCTGACCTGGTCACTTGATGTCCCTCCAGGCAGGGAAGAACAAACTCTATTACCTGGGGTGAGAGGGCACTGCTGGAAGCAGCTCTGGCTTTGCAGGGACACTGCTGGGACAGCCCCACCCTGAACACTGCCACTCTTTTGCTGTCACAGCTGTTCTCCTCTTCAGGGCACTGTGTTGGGAATATCCTTGAGAGCAAACTGGGAAGGAGATTGAAGCTTTCAGGCCCTGCACTGGGGAGATGCCCTTGCATGATGGAAATGCAGTTGCAGAGCCCAGCTCTGTCCCAGCAGTGCCCATGGCCTGTCCCTGACTGCAGTGCCTGCACAGTGACACAGCAGGACTGGGACCGAGCTAAAAGAGCCCTGAGGCCTTAAACCAACACAGGGGCTCTGCAGGGGAGTGTGGAACTGAAGGAAGGGGAGGTTATGGAGCAGAAGCCCTGGGGGTGCCTGGCAGTGAGGGAGCACTGGGGTTCCATTTTCACCTCAGCTCTGCACAGAGTCACTAACCTAGCAGCTCCAGAGAAGTCAAGGAGGAAAGATGACAGGCAAACACAGCAATACCAAGTTCTTTATTTTGTGTAAGCACATATGTAGTACAACTCCAGGATTATATAGTCTATGATTCACACTAGGATTTCGAATGCTGAATTAAAAATGGCAAAGGTTTTCTTGTGAAAAAATTCAAAAAATTGTCATACCTGAGCCAGCAAAAAAAACCCAAAAAAACCCAAAAAAACCCCCAAAAAACACAGGACATAGAGTGGGCATTAATGAGTAATATTATAATAGTGATACAAGAGAATGAGAGCTTATTTATTCTGAGAAGCATTCATGATGATTTTCCTCAAGCCATCCTTGAGCTCCTGGTTCCTCAGGCTGTAGATGAGGGGGTTCAGGGCTGGAGGCACCACTGAGTACAGAACTGAGAGTGACAGGTCCAGGGATGGGGAAGAGATGAAGGGGGGCTTGAGGTTGGCAGATATACCAGTGATGACAAACAGGGAGACCACAGCCAGGTGAGGGAGGCAGGTGG
Organism: Erithacus rubecula; assembly: GCF_903797595.1. Taxonomy (NCBI): domain Eukaryota; kingdom Metazoa; phylum Chordata; class Aves; order Passeriformes; family Muscicapidae; genus Erithacus; species Erithacus rubecula. Next base: position 551 of record NW_027635788.1, on the reverse strand, counting down.
AAAAGGCTTTGTGCCGTCCCTGCTCAGAGGGGATCCTCAGCACAGCCCTGAAGATCTGCACATAGGAGAAAACCATGAACACAAAACAAATAAATGATAAACAGGCACTAACTGCAATGAGCCCAAGTTCCCTGAGGTAGGAATTTGAGCAGGTGAGCTTGAGGATGTGTGGGACTTCACAGAAGAACTGGCCCAGGGCATTGCCATGGCACAGGGGCAGGGAAAATGTATTGGCCGTGTGCAGCAGAGCATTGAGAAAGCCACTGGCCCAGGCAGCTGCTGCCATGTGGGCACAAGCTCTGCTGCCCAGGAGGGTCCCATAGTGCAGGGGTTTGCAGATGGACATGTAGCGGTCGTAGCACATGATGGTCAGGAGGGAAAGCTCTGCTGAGAGAAAGAAGAAAATGAGAAAAACCTGAGCAGCACATCCCTTATAGGAGATGATCCTGGTGTCCCAGAGGAAATTGTACATGGCTTTGGGCACAGTGGTGCAGATGTAGCCCAGGTCAGTGAGGGCCAGGTTGAGCAGGAAGAAGAACATGGGGGTGTGC